>NW_020653757.1:1588270-1655811 GCF_003589595.1 Hyposmocoma kahamanoa
ACACACACACACACACACACACACACACACACACACTAAGTCTCTTCACCCACACATACACACAAACACAGACACAGACACACACATCTATTTCATAAATTCTAGTCTGTATTTCAAAATATTGTTATGAAGTCCAGCTCCATTTTATTTTGTTTTTATTTTTTATTTTATTCTTTTTCCGTAACTATTTAATTTATTTAAAAAGAAAATACATTGTACTGTTCTGGGTCGGAGGCCTGGTGTCCCAAGACACAGGGTCTACCTAGTTTGGGCACCAGTCTCCCGCTATCTGCTTACCAAGAATGTTTTTAATTTGTATATGAATGGGAGAGAATAAATTATTATTATTATTATTATTATTTAGCTCACTAGGCCTGCACCCATTGAGTACATAACCAGAAATCGAGACGAAATAAGGGCCATGCATCCCTGGCACCTCATCAGGCAAATGGGCCTTATGTCACTTTTACTTATTAATAATAATAATAATAATAACACCAAGAGCTCGCTCTCAAGTACGGACTAGTGCAACAGAGGTTGCCATATTACAATTAGTATTCACCGGAGCCAATACTCGAAGATGACCGCACCAAAATCTATTGGGATCGATCTATTATCACGGACAGGACTATTCTTGCGAATAAGCCTGACATTGTGACATTGGATCGATCGCAGTCGAGGGTATTTCTTGTGGACGCCACCATCCCGCATGACGAGGGTCTCGTGAAATCTGAAACCGAGAAACGCCGGAAGTATCTCGACCTGGCGCACGAGATCACCGACATGTGGGATGTGGCCTCCACTGAAATAATCCCAATAGTTTTGTCCGCAAATGGGTTAATTCCAGTCAGCCTTTCTAACAGCTTGAGGCGGTTGGATTTCTGTGGCGTGTCGCTTCCAGCACAAATGCAGAAGGCGGTCCTGCTCGATACGACACGTATTGTTCGCCGATTCTTGGACCTGAGTCCCTGACCCCGGCCGACTGTGCCATTGCCGGGAAATACCGCCTCTCCCATTTAAAAATTCAAAATTAATCTTTTAGGCCTTGGGAGAGGCGAGAGTTTAAAATAAATACAATAATAATAATAACGCTCACAATCAACATAGCCCCGCACTAGGGAAACCCTGTGTCGCGGGTGCCTTGGACACACACATAGACAACCACAAATTACACCCAAACCCACGAGAGAAATAAATGTAGGCCATACAAATATTTCTCCCGGCCCGGGCATCGAACCTGGGACCTCTGCGTGGCAGTCCGGCATGGTAACCGTTCGGCCACGGAGGCAGTTAAACTCTCGTTTGCGCTAAAATCACACATTATAAATCTGAAATAATACAGCGCCAACAAGTGACCTGTGTGTACGTCTCCGTATATTCCAAAAATATTCTGTATTTATTATAATAAAGATAATATCTCTAACAATGGGGCAGTTCCATTCGGTGGTGTGGGAAAAAACAGCAAAACATCTAATTACAAAACAAACGGAATCACATTTCATCGGTAATTAAATATTAAACATGTAATTTTGCAATTCATGTCCATTATAGCAAGCTCAAGTTAAACTCGTCAATTGTTTCGAATTCGGGCTGGCCAATCGGAGCGCAGTTGTCACAGTAATGATTTGGCAGGACAGTTTTCAAACAAATGAAATGACTTCTCGTCTCTGTTTCTGCTTATATACTCGATGCTGTACCAGTTATACGCGCACGATAATTGCGTGCGTGTAAATTAAGCTGTAATTATAAAATAATTATTTACTCCAGTACTTTGTAAGAGATTTACGTCAATTGCCTGTCTGTTATATACCTGTCTGATATAAATGGAATCACAAAAACCAGGAAGAAATACCGTAGTTAATTATTCAGATCCCATATTGAATGCCTTGTTAAAGCAAAACGCCAAGTTAATTTACATTGTCTTTTGGTAAGCTGCTTCTTTTTTGTTTGACCTTTTGATGCACTTCCTAAATCTTCTGATCGTTTATTGATATATTGAAATTATTTTACTTTAAGACTATTGTAAAACTAAACTACAATAACATCATCAAGAAATAAAATTACATTAAAACATTTTTTACGATAGCGCCAAAACTGTACAATAAGCTTCCATATACAGATAACATTGCCGGTTTTAAAAATCGTTTTTGTAATTTATTGAATATAAAAGCATATTATAAAGTTAGCGATTATTTAAATGATGTGAATACACAATAAGAATGTTTTAGAACAAAATACAAGAGATTAAGAACTAAAGTTAAGCTTTGACATTTTGTAATTATGAAAATTTAGTACCCACTTATAAGTCCATTTGATTAATTAACTCGTATATCATAACATTGGCGATATGTATAAAATAATAATGTTATTTAAGGTCTTCTAGACATGTCCAGGCTGTAGAATTTTTATTTGGTAAATGAATGAATGAAATATTCTTTATTTTATTATATTTTTATATATTGGTAACATAGAGCTGTAAATTCAGTATAAAATTAAAAATAAGTGGCAATGTCTTCCTGGAACCAAAGAATATCTTCCTAAATATTAATAAAATAGATTATATATGTGCATATAATACTTATGTATACATGTAGATTATATGAATATATACTATAATTGCAATATAATCTCAATGTAGTCAACTAATTGACTTGAATTGGTCATTGTATAAAAAAAAGGTAATGGAATTACATCTATTTGCCAAGTTTTAAGAAATCGGTTACCGGAAAGTGCAGAAAACGCATCCCCTAGTTTGTTAGTGGAATATTTTCTCCGAATTTAAATGGGGCTACTACTGTTTCCATCAAAAAAAGAATCATCCAAATCGGGTCACAAATTGTTACGTCAAAATACGGTGTTATCGCGTACCTCATATACAAAAAAAAAACGAACAGACGAATTGAGAACCTCCTCCTTTTTTTAAAGTCGGTTAAAAATGACCACCAATCTTTCCAACTTTCACCAATTGAAACATTAACAATATTTTTGCTATAATTAAAACTGGTAGCCTTGTGCTTGCCCATTGAGCTGTCATAATAATTCCAAGTTCCAAACATAACTCAAAAAGCTATTCAGCAGATAACTTAACAAAAAAAAACTTAAATTACAACGACTTTAGTGTTCAAACAATGTCAAAATAACGCTAGTACACATGAGTTTAAGTGCTTAAGTTAATTGATACATTATGTACGCAAGTACTCTGTAGTAGACAATGACTTCGCACGGTCCATTGTCTCAAACATAGAGGGTAAGTGGAAAAAACGATAATTTATTGGATATTGGCCTACGAATTAAGAAGTTTACAAGGTTTAAATACCTTTGTTAGTTTTAATGTTTCTCGAGTGTACAAAAAATTATCTCCGTAAGAACGAGATAGGCCGGTAGTTTCTTGACAATTCTATTATTTATTACTATTGATATAAAGATTGGACGATACAAAAGATAAATTATTTTCTTTGTAAGTTTCTTACACATGGTGCTAGCGACTAAAAAGCAGTTTAAACCTAATACACACATTTGTAACGAATACATAAAGGAATTCGTAAGATCCGGTAATTTGATCTGATCTGTCGGTCTATAGCTTTAACTAAGAACAGTCAGTGTTTCGTCATAATCTTTACTGGCCATTATAAATTCAAAATCAAAAGTGACAGTAAAAAAATTTTGATTTTGATCGATACGCCGAATGGATTTAAAATAAAGTTTCTATATTACATCGCCACATAAATGGCCACGCGCTGAACATGAACGATGACGATGAGCGGTAACGTGTTGATGGCATTAGTGCAAGTTACGGTCTCAGCATAAACTTAAAAAAGACGAAAATCATGATAGTTGGTAGATCACAGCATCTTACAACAACAGATCTGGTTGTAGGAGATCAAATAGTCCAAATGGTTCAAAGAGTCCATTCTCATAAATACCTTGGTTGCGTCGTAAATGACCAATGTGATCATAGCGTGGAGACCCAATGTCGGACAGAATAAGCGCGTAACGCATTTGCAAAGTTGTTTAGTTGCAGTGGAGCTCCTTGTGCAAGAGTTCGTCCAGGGAAGTACTGCCACCGTATCCATTTCTGCTGAAAGCAGTAATTGAGCATTACTGTGTTCGGGCTACATTACTGTGTATAGGCACATGGGACTTGTCAACTTATGTCTCAGGATGACAGGCGCAGTGGCAGTGACCCTCAGATCTTTGCAATTTAAAGCTCTGAGTGGCACTGCAGCTGTTATAGACATTTATTTTACCACCAGACACACGACTTGTTCGTCCCGTCACTTGAAATTATAAAAAAACCATCTACTCTGCAATCGATCCTTGAAAATCTCTAACAGGGTGCATTTGGCAAGTTACTACGTGTTTTCGGTTCTTCTGTACCTTAACTCAAAATATGAGCAACCCCTTAGAAGCCTTTAAAATGTGGGTATACGGAAGAATTTTGAATATATCGCGGGCGGATAGAATGTCCAATGAAAGAGTATTGCAGATGGTGAATAAGAAATTGGAGGTCTTGAGTGCTGTCAAAAAACGCAAGCTACAGTACTTTGGTCAATTATAAAATGATAAATTCGACCTACTCCGACTAATTATGCAAGAAAAGATACAGAGAAAGCGACCACCTGGAAGAAGGCGTACTTAGTCGCTTAAGAATCTCCGGACATGGTTCAAACTGAGCACAAGAATCTTGTTCCATGCAGCTGCGTCTAAAGTACAGATAGCTCTAATGATAGATGACCTCCAGTAGGAGATGGCACCTCAAGAAGAATATTACGTCGAGTAAATTGTTCAACAAACCAAATCACATTATGCATTTAGTTCATAATAAAATAATAGCTAACACCCTGCACAGCAACACTCCCGACTATTTTGTACAGTTTTGTTTAGCGGCCCTCCCTACCGATCCTTAAGGTATACGAGAAGGGCACTATATAACCTGTGCAAGCAAGTCTACACAGATTATAGTGCCCTTTATTTCGATTTTGAAAGGTAAGGGTGCTGGTGAAAATACAAGCACATGGGGCAATGACCTCAGATTTATGTGGTTTAAAGCTCTGAGCGTTATAGCAACTGTTTTGGACTGACTTGACGCTGACCGCTAGGCGTTTAAATAAAAAATAAAATACATTTTGACACTGGTTCAGTTACGAAATTTGATACATTTTAGCAATCTTGCCCAACGGTTAGCATTCTTGGCGCTGGATGATCAGACTCCAGGTTTGTGCGCTCCAGATAGTGTTCCCAGAATAATTGTAATTCTGGTATTCAAAGTCCATAATTTGAGGCTTATTAGTTGGTGCTAATGTATTATCATTTTTACTAAAGATGTTCGCTCCGGTGTCCAGAAGCCTGGAAACTACTTCCACAAAAATTGTCCGTCTCCTGTGTACGTTCAGCCCTAGTTTGACTTAGGATATCATAAATCCATTGCACGCCACACTGCTGAACACAGGTCTGCTTTAATTTAGAAATTTACTTTAACTTAGATATCAAAGTCAAAGGTCAATGTCTCAATTAAAATGCAGCTCCCATTACGCTATGATCATAAACATATGTTAGCATTATTATTTAATGTCATGTAACATTTAGTTAACCAATTTAATGTCATCTAAACATTTTTTAAAGTAACTTTTCTGCTTTTTAATAAATAAACGTCCTATTCTAAATGGCAATAGAGTCACATTTATATTCCAATTTGGCATTCGGAAAGCGGTTACAAAAACTTGTTCATCATGTATACCTCTTTCTTCATATTAGGAATCTACACGACAGGTTGGTTGGTAATCGCAATAAAGGTGCAATAGGTTTATTATTTCAACCTGCATCATACGTGTACCTTATTATTGTTATATAAGTTCCACTCTCACAAAGTTAAAGTTTGCTGTGCCTTAATGGGGGCTTTTTATGGTATTAGTGACGGGACGCAGAAGCCCAAGGGTTCATATAATAATAATAATAACCGTATCTCCCATTTAAAAATTCAAAATTAATCTTTTAAGCCTTGGGAGAAGCGAGAGTCTAAAATAGACATAACAATACACACTTTTTGACTGCCTCCGTGGCCGAACGGTTACCATGCCGGACTGCCACGCAGAGGTCCCAGGTTCGATTCCCGGGCCGGGAGAAATATTTGTATGGCCTACATTTATTTCTCTCGTGAGTTTGGGTGTTAATTTGTGGTTGTGTATGTATGTGTCCATGGCACCCGCGACACAGGGTTTCCCTAGTGCGGGGCTATGTTGGGTGTATGCGTTATTATTATTATTATTTATCCATAGCCCTGCACTAGGGAAACCCTGTATGACGGGTGCCATGGACACACACATAGACAACCACAAGTTACACCCAAACTCACGATAGAAATAAATGTAGACCATACAAATATTTCTCTAACAAACTAGGTAATTCTATCTCTTACGTTTTGTTGCCTAAATCGCTGAACCAATTTTTATGTATTTTGGTATAGAGATTAATGGAACCTAGGAGAAGGATATAGGCTACTTTTTATTATAAAAATAAATCTTGAAGGAAGTGAATTAGGGGATGAAGCTTTGTGGGGATAACATTCAAATTCATATTTATGCCTTATGTAAAAAAAACTTTAACGCTGAACGAAGAACTTAAATTATTAGCGGCGTAATGGAAGATATTTCGAAAGATTCTGGGACCAATCAAAGGAGAATTTGGTAACTGGAGAGATTCAATAGAGAGATAGAAGAACTAGTGTCTGAGCCGAACATAATCAGGGAAATAAAATCTACTCGACTTCGCTGGCTAGGACATGTGGAAAGAATGAGAAAAGATCAAGCTGCCAAAAGGGACAACCTACGGGTCATCGTCCAGTAGGCTGTCCAAGATATCCCTGGAAGGATGAAGTCGCCAAAGACCTAAAGGAGCTGAATGTGTCCGAATGGTCGGAATTAGCACAAGACCGACAGAAATGGCGTACTATGATGTCGGAAGCCAAGATCCACTTCGGGTCGCTGAGCCAGTGCAGTCAGTGTGCCTTTTGTAAGAAATAAACAAAAAAAAATGTATATAACAGTAAGCTACCCAAATGCTTATTCTACGCAGACAAAGACGCAGGCACCAGCTAGTTAGAATACAATAATTAAATTCATATTGTCAATGTCACAATATTATAATTTGAAAAATACAATGTCAACAAATAAATATGATGGTTTGTTTAGCATAATTAGTAAAGCTGTATTTGTAAATGTTTCAAATTAATACATTTCGGTAACGGTGAACAAAAACATCATGGCAAGACCTGCACGTCGAAGAAGATTCTAAACCCTTGAAAAACCATGTCCATAATTATTAATACAAATATCGAACACAGAAAAAAATCCTTCGAGCCGTCTGAATTCGAACAAACGTCTAACAGAAAACCGTGTCAGACGCTATGCCATAGTCAAACATTGTGACATTCAATAAGCTTAAAAAATTACAATTATTAAAACGATATCTCTAGTCAGCCGCTGGTAGCTGTAAAGGTACCTGGCTGAGCGGAGATTTCTCACAGATGTCGTTAAAAACCAAAAACAAAAATCTGCAACAAGCACATAAAAAATTCATAAGATCCGCTAGTTCGTTCCGTGGTTTTGCTGGCGTAGCGTCTAATACGGTTTGCTGGAAGATATTGGTTCATATCCAGCCGGGTCGAAAGATGTTTTTCTTAGTGTTCAATCTGACAAAAAAATATTTATTAATGATTGTAGCAAAGAAGTGGAGTAATTTCACAAAAACAATTGAATGTCATGGTGGTCAACCATCGTGATATTTAATAAACTTAAAAAACCGTGTATGGGGTATATAATGGGGTGTATAATGGATTGATAGTGATGATAAGTAATAACTAGTTAAATTAAAATAAAAAAAGCTGATGCTTTTTTAATATGTTTTTTTGTATGTATGTTACGCGATAACTTTTTGTATGTATTTGAAACGGCATTTGTGAACCGATTTCGATGATTCTTTTTTAGTTGGAAAGAGGGTACCTCAGAAGTGGTCCCATTTAAATTTGAAAAAAGAAACTGGGGGATGAATGACTTTTGAGGTCGGTTTTTTAGTACTACATACCTGGTGGTAAGCGACACGCCTATCTATAACACAAACATGCGAAAACATAGTTTTCAAAGTTATATCTCCCATCTTTTTGTGCCGGAAGTTATATTTGCATTTTATATAATAGTCATATTTGTTTTACAATATAAACCAGTCAATTAGAAACTAAAAATCCCAAATAATTAATTGTCCTTTAAAGAACACAAAATATGTCTTGGACATCAATCACCGATTCGTCAAAAAGAACGATATTTTTGAATGAAATAAGTCGCAAATGTACTAAACAGTAAGGCCACAATAAACTCGCACAATTTTTTCGATAAAACATATCGGAAACATGTCAAAAACTTTTATGATACATTAGAAAGCGACCATTGCACAGAGTTGTTTGAAGACCAATTTTGTGATATCTCGAATGTGTAGTACGAATAAAGTCAAATGCAAGAGAAAATCTCCACCCAGATATATATATGTTTTCGTTAGGAAAAGGTGTTCAAAACTGAGAAACATTACATTGGCGTTATTTGGCGTGAAAAAAAAATGGAGAATTTTTCTACATATTTTTTCCATGACTGTGACTGGTTATGATGAAGTACTGTAACCAAAAACCATTTAGCATTGAGTTATGACATATCACTGTTCCCATAGTTATTGTGGAAGCGAGGCCGCGGGATGGGTAATGTGAGTGTGACGACATGCAAATTGCTCAGTTACCTGTAACGGTATATGCGAGATACTTCCATTTGTCTTATTTACCAAGTCCACAGACGTGCCATTGACAGGCGACTGCAATAGGTGTAGGCAAGATGCACAAGCAAGAAATATACATATTTACAGTTTGAAATATTGTTGTTTGTAATAAAATAAACCTAACAATAAAAAATGCAGAAAAGACTTACTATCGAACTCGCTTTATAATTAACCGACTTAAAAAAGAGGAGGATGTATGTTACGCGATAACTCTCTTTGTGAACCGGTTTTAATGATTCTGTTTTAGTTGGAAAGACCACTACTGAGGCAGAGTACCTCAGTGGTGATCCCTTTTAAATTTGAAGAAAATATTCCACCTCTAAGGGTGGCAAACTAGGGGATAAATCCATTTTCGCGCACTTTCCGGTAACCGATTTCAACAAAACTTGGCAAATAGATGATATTCCGCGAACTTTTGAGGTCAGGTTTTTAGTACTCACTCTGAGATTATTCAAGTCAATGCTGACAACGCCACACAAAGGCTTAACACACTAGATATCAAAGTGCCGATAATACCAGGTCCGAATAATCCTAAATAGTAAACGGTTCGTTTTAGCATCAGTCTTCTTAATTTAACGATGGCAGAAGGTACTCGCCGCTTGTTGCTCAGAATATTCCAGACTTTCAGAAAACATGAGTCGTTGTGCGGGAAGCTGCTTCCGTGAACTCCAGATTTCGTGCACTACATTTATTAATTGAGGTCAATAAACGGAGCGGGGTCACAAAAGTCCCAAGGAACGACCGCTCACTGGTGATGCGACAATAACCGGTTTGCAGCAGTTTTGCAGGAAATTACCATAACCGAGCCCAAGACAATCGCGGGAAACGTACTTAAACACGAATTGCCGTGATTTAAGGCTAGGTTGGAGAATGTAAATACTACAAACTGTATGTTAAACTCGTCAACCACACTTACTGTTCCTAACCGGCTTTTGGTCAGCTGTAATAACCCAGTGGGACATACAGAAACAGCAAACTCTTTAACTACATTCACAGTGATCACAAGCTTGGAATTTCCTAACCCGCTTTTGGTCGGTTACAGTAGCCCAATTGGAGAATGGTTGCTCCTCTCCCGGTAGTAGCATGCACATGACTGTAATTCCAAAGTTACTACTTGTGTATGTTTGGGCCTTTTTTGTTTATGTGGTGGAAATGCTTTATGCATACCCTTGAGCCTGTGGAGGCGTAAGAGTTGTATGTGACTAACCCCCCAGGTGGAGGCGTACCCGCTAAAACTCTCTCGGCTTACCTTCTTGGTCAGGTGTAGCGAGCGCCGTGAAATCCCGAAGACTCCTCACGGCTATCCTATTTCTACTAGAGTTCTCGTGCTACAGATGAAAGGGTTGGCTCGCTTGACCCGTACAGATGAGACCGTACAATATGGGCAATGGATCCCGTCCGTTAAAGAGACGCCTTCTTCCCCGCCGCTTGCATGTATTTTTGATGTACGATTTGGTAACTCTATTCGCGAAAAAGATCATCAAAGTAATTTTGTTTGTTCGGCAATGGGAAAACATTTCATCACTCAAATATCTTTAATTAACATACGTTTTAAGTCTAGATTTCTATCTCACGGAAGACTAAATTTCCCATTGTATTGTATTATATGGATGAAGCGAATTTGCAGCGAATTACTCGAAATTGGCGCACTCGATGCGGTAACGACTAAGTTGCGGTTGCACAATTGTTTTACTTTCTTTTACTTTACTTACGGTACGGGTGACGTCATTTGTGTAAAGCTTACTTATTTAATTTTAAGAGCTTTCTCATATGTTAATACGCAATGTAACTTGATTAACCTGCAAAACCAAAACGGTATAATGCTCACGTTACTGCTTGGCGGCAGAAATAGGCAAGGTGGCAGTACTTCCTAAGACACATTTATTAAAATTTGACCCAACGAGTTTGTACTCTTTAGATTGATCTCGACGTGTAGTAGGTAGGTATACTGATGATGAATTGTAATACCTTGGTGGGGGTTTGTAATACCAACGTTATTGATCGTCTTAAAGCTTGGTACCAGTTTGGGATCTTTGTACCTTTCTATATGTCTTTTGCAATAACGTTATTGTTATTAATGTTCTTGTCGCGTACAGAATAGCACGGTTCTTTTAAAATGCTACCATACTGCATTTGTTTAAATCTAACATGTCAAGTGTCAAATGAAACAATCGTAAATCAAAAGTAAATCGAAGATACTCGAGGCAATTGTCGGGAAGCCCAGATTGCGCTGGTTTCCCATAACCTCCCACAAATCATTGAGGACAACCGAGGTCGCGAGATGACGCCAAATTATATAAGACAACGGTACCCTGACCTCTCTAGTTTTAATTCAAAGTATAATTTCATAACAAACCGCCTGCAACTACAAGAACTGGTTTCTAGTAATCATTATTGTTATTTATATTGCATTCGAATAAGATTTAGAATCAGGTTGTAGAAAGTTAAACAAATGGTTTTAGATTTTAAGATTTCCTTGATTATTCACTATACATGATCACACGAGTTACAGGTTCTTACCAAGATTGACAGGTCAATCAACCCGTGACAATGGAACATGTAACCGTTTCGAAATTTCGAGATAATAATGTCATATAGTGGTAAAAAACTTGTAACTTATAGTAATGATTTATTATTTATGTTGTTCAATTAAAGATTACAAAAAATCTATCATCATAGACATGATATACTAGTTAATTTTAAATTTTTATTGAATTGATATTCAATTATTGTTTGTGAATTTACTCCAGTAATTTGTTATAATTATTAATACAAAGATCGAAAACTCAGAAAAAAATCCTTCGACCCGGCCGGATTCGAACCGACGTCTTCTAGCTTACCGTGCCAGACGCTATACCAACTAAGCCACGGAACGAACCAGCGGACTTCACGAATTTTTCTATGTGCTCGCGTCGTATCTTTGCATTTGGTTATTTCAAAGACTTTTCTGTCATACTAGTTAATTTTCAGGAAGAAACTACATTATTATCAGAATCGCATTAAAGCTTCTGATAGAGTTCGTCCAGAGAAGGACTGCCTCTTTACCTATTTCTACCGTCAAGCAGTAATTAGTAAGCATTCTTGAGTTCCGGTTTTGAAGGGTAAATGTACTGGTGAAATTACAGGCACATGGGACTTGGCAATTGGTAGCGCAGTGCAGTAAAGTTTTGAATGGCACTTCAACTGCTATAGACGGCGTGTCGCTTACCACCAAACACACGACTTGTTCGTCCCGACACTTGGTGTGGTAAAAAAGTAATAGACCAATACAAATTACAGTAAATAATTTATGTTAAATATCTTTATTTATCTCAAAGAGTCAACCATTGAGTTCCAAACAGAAAAACAACAATAACTTGGTGCTACACTTGAAAACAATCATGTGGAGTGTTTGACACAAATAACGTGATACAATAAGTCAAAATTTTACAGTTAATTTACATGACTTACACATACTTAAAACGTGTTTAATTTAAATGCGACATTTTAATTATACTCATACAAGAATGCCTAGCTATAAGAAATACGGGGTCATACATACATACATATACTTCACGCCTTTTTCCCATTTGAGTAGGCAGAGACAACACTCTTCGACTTGGTACGGTCCTGACACACATCCTTCGCTTCATCAACATGGTCTCAATCTGGTCATAGCAAGTTTGCCTTTGTCGGCCCTTACCAACTTGCCCGCTGACACTCGCCTTCTAAATCTGTTTCGTCAATCTTCTTTCATTCATTCTCTCTACATGTCCGAACCATCTAAGCATCCCTTTCTCTATCTTTGTCACTACATCTTCTTCCACGCCGCGAAGCTCTCTTATCACACTGTTCCGTAATTTATCCATCAGTCACTTCAACCATACACTCCAGTCATACACGAGTTCAGTCAGTCAAATACATGAGATTTTAATAAAGGTCCGGAAAAAATGGTTCCAATGTTTAACAATGTTAAAAAAAGTCCTGAGCCCTGATTTCCATCAACAGTGCAAAATTATTACGATTTAGAAAATTTGAGAATCAACTACAAATCTGCAATAATCAAGTCCACGCTTTAAAATGTCGAAGATTACAAGTAAGATAACGGGTTAACGATTACCATAATGACGGTAAACGAGGAACCCATTCGGTAAACGGTAATTATCGGTTGCTTCACTAACGCGAGCAGGTTGAGCTTTGAACTCGCAGTCAATTTTATTCCAATTGCTTTGAAACTTCAAGCTTTCCTTCCACAAATTTATGAAAGGGAAAAACAAAGCAAGATAAAAATTTGGACCAGAAATGGACTTAAGGACGTAACTGAGTGTGAGTGCTTTAAATAATTTTATTCGGGAAGTGAAAGAAGTAACTGTATCAATAGATTATAGTCCCACTAGACATAGGTTATAAGAAGAGAGTATTGAGACACCCACGACTTCATGTATTGGAACAATTAATTTATGTTGTACATCATCCACAGACCAACTTCACTTAATATAAGGCTTCTGTATCTTGTCCCATTCGCCACGACCTTGCGCTAGTCTCACATATCTATGGTTCACTACTGACAATGTCGTCTGTTTGTCACGTTTCTGTAACTATTTGTTAGTCACCATTTGGTTACTATTTTACTCCATCTGTCATAGTCATCGAAATATGTCCACACACACACATAAGCCACTGTAGCTTCGTTAACCAGTCTCCTATATTCAGGTCCCCAGACATTTTCGGATTTTCGAATTCAGAACTCGGTTTTCAAGATTACAATAGCAATTCTAATAATTAAACTTTTAAGTCGATGACCGCCCGTAAGCACGCTGCAGAGATTCGACCACAGGACTTAGGGCGGTAACTGTCTCCAGACAATCAACGGCAGCTGTCTGAAATTTGGTTTCAGAGATACTCAACATGACAATATTATTAATTCCTTTTGGGGATTCTATCAAGGCGTAAATGATGGATTTTTTTTTTTTAATTATTGAATTATTGAACATAGAGTTGTGGAAACCTTTTCCTAAATAACTATACAGGTGTTTTTTTTTGTAAATGAGAGAGTATGGGAAACTGTCTTAGCCACCATTAAGTTTCAATTTTATTCATTTTATAGACAATTCACGCTTGACAAAAAAATTGACTATTTTTGGTCAAGCGTAAGTTCTCCATAAAAAAGAATAAAATAGATCAAATGTTTTTAGTGCTAATGGACTCAGTTTCATGTAGGGATCATTTTATTGTATGGGACGAACAAATCTGGACAGCCGAAGTTGGTCAAAAATCATAAAATATTCGTCGTACAAAATTAGTAAAATTGACTAGCTTTTTTACCTCTAATAGATTCAGTTTCTTATAAGTATGATTTCATTATATAAGAAGAAAAAATCGGGACAGCCGAAGTTAGTCAAATTTAATAAAAAGTTTTTAAATACAAAACGGAAACTTTTACCCTTCAAAACCAGAACGGAGTAACGCTCACATTACAAAACGTAGACAGGATGAATGACTGAAAATTAGCAACGTAAAACGGAATTTGAATGGTGGAATTTTTTATTTATTTATTAGTTCCCGATTATGTTACGTGCACCAGTTATTACCGGTTTTTTTCTGGGACGTTGATACAAAAGGTATACGCAATTAAATCGAGATTATCTTCATTTTTTGTCATCGCGTAATCTATTACCAGGTATGGCATTCAAAAATCTTGAAATCGAAAGGAAATCGCCAATTCATAAGTCTCGTGCAGTTTCATATTGAGAAATAGTAACATTAAAACGGTTTTTGTCCCATACATTTGATTTGCGCTTGCGTTATACAAATGATGATGACTGTGTCGTACAGTCCCGTACGCAAATGTTATATACACACATCAAAAGTGTCTATTTATCAATTACCGAAAATCTGATTTTTTAAATTTAGTTTAATTCATCAAAAAATTTGTACTCTTGATATAATAAATATGATGTGATAAATAAATAAGGTTTAATAGTTGTGATCATACAAAGAAATTGCATTTATCACACACTGGTACGACATATAGGTATTTTCACATGTATGAAACAAATGTAAAAAAAATTACATACATATGACAATACCTCTCCAATTTAAGCACAAAAAAGTTCTTAAGTTTTCTCGATTGCTACACATAATTTGTTACATGTAAATAGTTACCATTAATTTTCTTAAACCTCTCCACAAATGTTGTCATTTTGCAGATTTTGTTTTTAATTAAGTGTTTTGGCTTGGATACAAGTCCTTTGAGCCATGTCTGTAAATTATCGGGATTCTCGTAAAATATTTTCAATTGTGGTTCTAATGTTTTATTTTTTTCTTATATAACTTAGCTCTCTTGTTTGAGTTTTCTAAATAGTCTTTTAAGCGGCGGGAGTCAATATTTATATTTTCAATTTCACATTCTAATCACATAATGTGCCACATTATTGTAACTGAACAAAAACTTTGATTTCGTTATTGGAATTTCCAGGATAAAGTTTTTTGTAATTTAGTTTAAAATAAGGAATATAGTTCTAACTTTCTTCATCACTACTCCTTTCTTTGTATTTTCTTCATAATAAACTCAAAATAAAAATATTTTTTGTAAAAACTGTACTTGTAACTTCAAAAGCCCGCCATCTTTCATTTTGCAGATGTGACCTTGTTACACTAGGGATGTGAATTCATATTTAGTATTCGCCGCGAAGCCATTAAACTCTTTACAAATGACCATTTTGTGATAGAGTGTATCTTGTAGTGATTATACAATTAGCTTATAATGTAATCTCCATCGGTTTGTGCATATGTATCCGGATTAAATCTTACGAACTTTCAATGTGTTAAGTCAGATTTTGAAGAATTCAATAGCGAATTGAACGTTAAGCCTTTGCTATAAGGTCATTCCATGAAACTAGTGACACCGTTAAAGTTATTATTAACTGCCTCAGTCGCCGTACGGTTACCATGCCGGACTGCCACGCAGAGGTCCCAGTTCCGATTCCCGGGCCGGGAGAAATATTTGTATGGCCTTCATTTATCTATGTATGTGACCATGGCACCCGCGACTCAGGGTTTCCCTAGGGCTATATTGAGTGTGCGCGTTATTATTATTCTTAGGGTGGCTTCATTCGAGGCATATGTAGCCCTACATCACTGCGACCATCAGCTGATCTATTGTGATTACCACTAATTACAGTTCGGAGCCAAAGCCGACAGTATTGAAGAACAAGGACTTTCCTGGCTCCGACAGCTTAAATACCCTCTAGTTGTGGCTTGTGCCTTCCCGATATGAAGCTTCGTACGCCCATCAGGGGGTAACATTGGGTGAGAATATGAGCAGGAGTTTCATCTGCCTCGTGGCAAAATCTACACTCTCTGTGCCCAATATTTGACATGTGCTTGTTCAGGCCACAGTGTCCTGTTAGGACTCTAGTGAGCATTGTAATGGCACTCCTGTCCAAGGACTGAGCTCTCTACAGTGTTTGGCACTGTTAGGGCTTTTGAATGCTCAAGACCATTGCTCTGTAGCCACACTTCTCGGGAGACGTGTGTGGTCTCATTCTGCAGAGTGAGCTTTGCCAGGCTGTATGCTATCCCTGTAAAGGGTTCGGATCCAATATCCAGGTTTCGTAGCACCAGCCTTTGCCAGTTCGTCTGCTGCCTCATTTCCCTCGACATCAGAGTGACCTGGAACCCAACGCAGGACCACTTTATTCCTTTCCCCGAGAGCATTCAGTATTCACACAGTTCTCTACAATCCTCGATATTTGGGTGACTGAGGTTAGTGCATGTAGGGCGGCTTGACTATCTGATCTATTTAATTAATCCTTTTGTTCTTTAGGAAAAAAGAAAGAAACATTATTTCGGCTATTAACAAAAATTTTCAAACATTTCAAGTAGTGTCAGTTAAAAACGAAAGAAAAAATTCAGTTAGGCCCCGCGACGGAACGCGGCGCAAGCGGTTTTACCGCGTCCCCTACCCCGGCACTATGCGTTCCGCACTACCGCGCAGATTTAAATCAATTTGTGTCTATTCCAGTAATTGTCATTCGGATTTTCCTTAACAAATAATCAAAGAATTCAGTTGACATACGTGTGTAGTTGAAAAATTAATCTTCCTTTTTTTAAATCTTTGTAATGAAGTTGAACCTTCGGTGTCTTTTTATTAGAGTAAACAATAAAAAGACAACAAATCAAATAGACAGTGTAACTGCAGCGTCCTGAATGAGTTCTCTATTATTAACCATTCTTGTCAAAGAAGGATCTCAGCTACATGTACAATCACTAAGGCGATCAACTACGAAGCAAGTACTTTAAGTGGACGACTAGACCGCTGCCCCCGCGCAGATTAAGCCGCGCGTTGACGCAGATCTGCGTCTCCAGCACCGCGCGCGTGATACCGCGTCTAGCGCACCATCTCGAAGCGCGGTGCAGTGTGTTAATCGCCTTAGAGAAACTAAAATACATAGTAATAGCCAAAAAGGCTAGCCAGATCAGTTTTATGTTGGGCAGAGAATCAGCGGGAGCCTGAGGTAGATGGTTCTAAATTTAAGAAAAAAAAAATATCCCAGTACTGAGTAAAAAAACTGACCTCCTTGCCACCCTTAGAGTTGAAATATTTTCTTCAAATTGAAATGGGACCATTGTTAGGTAATCTTTTTCCAGCAAAAAAAGAATCTAGAAAGAGTTATTGCATTTGTCATACATACAAAAAAACAAAGTCGAATTGAGAATCTCCTCCTTTCTTGAAGTCGGTTAAAAATTAGAAAACTACTAAACCTAATTAAAATACATACAATATGCTAAAAATATGTATGTATTTATTCACATTGTTTTGTTTTGTTAATTGTAAATTTAAAAGTGAAATAAATAAAAAAGTGTACAAAAACATAAATATACCTAATTACAATTCTATCTAAAATATGCAGTGTGCTCTTATATAAAGCTATATATTACAATATACAAAAATAAAAATGTTCACAATAATGTCTTTAAACTTTGTTTACGTTTCAATTACACTCACTAAATTAGATTAGATTAGAAATTAGTTTCCCTGGGGCTAGACATCTACTTACCTGAGACACCGATATTTCTAGAGTACAGAGTCCAATCTCCACAATCAAATTCTATTAAGATGTAATTGTATAGCAGTTACTTCATCTACACTGCTTATAGTGACCATAATTATATTAAGTCATTATATTTTAGTATTTTTTGGTGTAGTTGCGTTTACACGCATGTACTATAAAATACCTGAATGAAGCAAATCTCAAATTGGCTGCTGGATAAAAAACCTGCTCGGTATAAGGTTATAGAATAAAAAGTCTTTGACAAAAGGTTTGGTCTTTGACCCTAGCCTGTCCTTTTCGGACGAACATAACAAAAAACTCTTTGCAAACTTTTATTTATGTAAAAAATGAGTAAAAACCGTAATTTGTGATTACGACGAAAATATATTATTCTGTTATTCCGTGAAATTAGGATGTAAATAACTTTTTTCGTTTAAGTTTGTAGCGTCCAATCGTGCTCAGGGGAATGACATAGCCGCACAACCAGCTTCGTGTTAAACGGATCGTTTTATACCCTTGTAATAATATAATTTATTATTTTCGATAAAGTTCTTTGTCATTAAAAACTGAAGCACCTATGTACTATGTATAGTCGGAAGCCTCGTATGTAATACTTTTCTAAGAATATTTACTTATTATTAAAACGTTAGTTAGTAGTAATTGTGATTAATTGATTGTTGTAAAAAACAGTGTTTGTATTTTGTCTATTTTTTCACACTCAAAATTAAAAAAGAATCCTTGTTATTTCAAATGAAAGTCACCCTGAATAAAATTTATTGCCATCTACGATTTGGACATGACAAGCTTCCAGCACACTTAAAAATTGAATGTAGAAAAAAATAAGAATAGGCTGTATAACTTTAGACCAAAGCCGTTAAATCTCTATAATAGCCGCAAAAGCACGTTTTTTTTCTATTTGATATCAAAATGGCATATTACATTGTTCATCGTGATATTTGGATAAGATCTCTCAAAATCTAATAACAATACACGTTTCGTTGCTACAATATTGACGCTACAAAATGTTTTTGGGGCTCTTACTTTACGTAACCGTTGCCTAACAAACTTAGTTCAAACGGTCTCGTGTTATAACATGATATAATTGGCCATACATCATTTTAATTGATTAAAACAACAGCGTACTGACAACAAAATTGGTAGTTTGAAATTCGTTAACTAATAATACAATGGTGTCGGTATGGGGTTATGCAAAAGAGTAAAGGTTTATAGTACACATCTTGACCACACATATAAGGAAACTACAAGTGTCTATCAGAGTCGATTTTTGACTGGAATCAATCTAAGAGTCGTTACACACTTGCGATTTGTCGGCGATTGCAAAGATGCAAACGCGCGACACGTTTGCGTCGCTGCTAAAAGTTACCCTGTGTAACACTAAAAAGAAACTTTAATAGGTACATAGAGATTTCAACATATTTTTCTAAATTGATAATAATAACTTAGAATAATAACGCATAGAATGATAGTTTCATATCGAACGAACTGTCACAAGTGAGGCAAAAATCAAATTCATGTAGGCTAGTTTTAGTAGTAGGTTAATTTTCGGTTTTAGTGAATATTTATATAAAAATACAAGTTGAAACGCGTTACTTCCTTGTGGAATGTGATGTTAGTATATATTTTATGTTTGTCTGACGTATTTTTACACTCATTTACCGCACATTTCGTCATTTTTAGCTAAAATTCTTGAGCTGTTCGCGGTGCAAGTTGACCTTGAGCACTGACGTCTCGCCCGCTCGTGTAGGCCCTTTGGGAGCACTTCAATTTGCCTCACTTAGCGTGTGCGGGCTAGGTTTCCATGCGTTATTATTCTAAGAATAATAATAACAACTTGAGGCGGTTGGATTTCTGTCTCCTGTCGTTTTCAGTATAAATGCAAGAAGCGGGCTCCTAGGAGCCTCCTTGTCTAGACAAGGCACATTCCGTTCGCCGTTTCTTGCACCTAAAGCCCCGACCCCGGTCAATTGAAAATTTTTAATTTATCTTATTGTCTATTGGAAAGGCTATCTGAAGTAGATACCCAAAAGAATAATAATGTTAAAGATAACATTAATGAGCTGAAGACTCTTGTGCCTACTCAGTTATAACAAAAATGTCATACGATCGACAAACAAATTATATTTTCGTAAAATTCGCAGTACCTTATTTTCTTTAATTTCTTCTTAGAACAACTTTGGTAGCAACTTCAGTGCTTGGCAAAAATTGTTGCCAAAAACAGGCCATGATGTTCATATAGCTTTTAAGTTTGCAATCTTGTACTGCTGTCATCTCTTGGACGTCTCTGACCGACACGAGTCGCCTTGGACTCGGGATGCTCAATTCGATTGTATGTTTTGTTTTTTTGTATCTATGTTACGCGATAATTTGTGAACAGATTTTGACGTTTCTTTTTTGTTGGAAAAAGGGTACTACTGGGCAAACTAGGGGATGAATGGCTTTTGAGGTCGGTTTTTTTAATACTCTGTACTCAAATTATTGTAATACCAATTGACGGGACGAACAAGTCGTGAGGCTGGTGGAGACATAAGTTGACAAGTCCCATGTGCCTGTAATTTCACCAGCACCGTGGCTTACCATGAACAATTCCTATGGATAGTTATAGTTTAATCTTTTACATTACATTAATACTTGATTTTATTCATCTAACATTTACTTATTTTGAAGAAATTGACTAGGATAGATATGGATAGACGCCACACAATAAAAATACCAAGAAGGATAGATGCCATTAGAATAAAATAATAACATTCATAGTAAAATGTTTTATTTGTAATCTTTAATATATTGTATCAACAACTTGTGAACCTTCTGTGTGACATTGGTCTTGATGGTAGAGATATCCGGATTATTCGCAACTTATATGAAAAGCAGGTGGCCACAATAAGAGTTGATAACGAGGAGACCGACCAAGTTGAGATATGTCGCGGCGTCCGGCAAGGCTGTATCCTATCACCGCTGCTTTTTAATATTTACTCGGAGGCTGTGATTTCAGAGGCCCTCGAACACCTTGAAGCGGGAATTAAGATCAACGGCAAAGTCGTTAACAACTTGCGCTATGCAGACGACACTATTCTTATTGCTGCATCAGAGACGGACCTGCAAGCAATTGTAAATAGGGTTAATGAGTGCAGCGAGAAAGCCGGCTTATCGATGAACATAAACAAGACATAGTTCATGGTGATCTCGAGAAATCCGGATTTGAACCCAAACATATCAGTGGCTGGGAAACAACTAGAGCGGGTACGACAGTATAAGTATTTGGGGGCTTGGGTAAATGAAGCATGGGAATCCGATCAGGCAATCAAGACCCGGATAGAAATTGCTCGAGCCTCTTTCAATAAAATGAGGAAGGTACTGTGCTGTCGTCAACTCAACATAAAGCTCCGAGTCAGGCTGCTTTTATGTTACATCTGGCCTATCGTCTTGTACGGATGCGAAACGTGGACATTAAAAGAGGGCACTACAAAGCGTTTACAGGCATTTGAGATGTGGTGTTATCGTCGCATGTTGCGCATTAGCTGGACACAGAAGGTCCGAAATGAAACAGTGCTTCAGCGAGTACATATGACCCCGAAACTGATCCCATCTATCAAAAGGCGCAAGATAGAATATCTCGGGCACCTGCTCAGGCACGATAGATATAGGCTGCTGCAATTAATAATGATGGGTAAAGTGCAGGGAAAGAGACGCGCAGGCCGTAGGAAAAAATCGTGGCTGCGAAACATCCGGGAGTGGACCGGCATTACCTCGGTCGAACAGCTGTTCCGGTTGGCTGCTAATCGAGACGAATACAAGAAGCTAACGGCCAACCTTCAGGATTGAAGAGGCACCTCAAGAAGAAGAATATATTGTATACACATATTACATCTTAAATAATAAATGTATACGTATTTAAAGTTACTACCTACTTCACTTCGTATTTTTGTAGCTATCAAAACATTCTATACAAAAATGTTCGCTGTTTAAACCATTTTAAAACTGTGAATAATTTGTCTTTTTGGTACTTTTACTTACTTTTAAACTATTATCATTTACTAGTCTTTCACTGAAATAATGTATTTTTTTATTTTCTTTTCCTAACTTTCTTGTATTGTCCTTTGCCCCTAACTTGGCACCTATACCGAGAAAAATCGAGGCGCCTATCGTATTCGATATGGATAGATGTCCTTTTATTATATAACTAAGCTATATACAAAAGAGCAATTATTGACACCTAGATGCGATGTTAATGAACCAATGTAGAGTTATAATAAAAATAAAACGGAATTTATTATAACTTACAAAATTATGCGACAGTAAATACTTGCGTCTGAAATTTTGAACCGTTTATCGTGTTCGTCGCGGAGATAAACGCATGCACAAGCCAAACGTGTCTATTCCACACGAAGCCCTGCAGGAACTTTGATGAGTGATGTCTATACTCCTTATTTAAACTAATTATTCTTTGTTGCGATCTGGGGAAGTCAGGTTTTTTGAAAATGCACCTATCCCACACAAAGAGCTCTACTGCTACTAAGAGACGTAAGATTACATGTGCTTTTATTAACCAAGTAACAAAGCAGTGCCTTGAAGATTTTGTATACTTATTTGGTTATGTACTACTTTGGTTTATCTGTTAGAATTCTACTGATACGTCCAATAATCAAAGCCCCTAAATGGATAAAGGGTTCATAAAAGGCTACAGGAACTACACAACATGACAGGCGTATCGCATCGGTTGATTTGACATTTGTTAATCGGTTATACAATGACTACATTTTCACTTCTGACAACTCAATAGTATTTACAAAGCTCTTATGTTAGAATGTCAGAATTAATCGATTATTTACAGCTGTCAATTTGTAAACAAGTAAATAATGTTAATAATAATGTTACATTGTTGTCGGAAGTAATTAGACTCTTATACGAATGCGTTATGTGTTGAAATTGAATAGACATTTTATTGGACGTGTTTAAGATTTTTTTTTATGGGATCGAGATAATTAACTCGCTCTTTAAGCCTTCTAGATATTACGTTGGAAGTTCTAGATTAAGTTAGATTAGGCTGTCAATAAATATTTGTTTAAATTGTAGGCAAAACTTACATTTAAAGTATTTTAATTGAAAAGTCATATTACAAAATTAAAGACCGCGTGTGAGATAAAGATGTGTCGAAAGACAACATGGCTCTACATTCCACACAAATATGATTCAAAGTGTATCCATAGCATTCAAGTTTATTTGAAAAGAGCAACCCCTATAGCTTCTTGCTCGTTCTTCTCAGGAAAGTGAACACAGTGAACGAACAGTAGCTTAAAACATGACAAGAGTAAACTTATTTGACCTATGGAGTAAATTGTTATTTGATTTTGATCAATTTCCAGCGAAAAGAGCCATAGTAGACCATTCGAAGAACCGTTACTTCTTAGTTGAGGGGTTTGAATCCCAAAAGCGGCATGTACTTATGACTTCGCATGGAACATTGAGAAATAGTCTCCACACTTAAAATGCTAGTGACGTACGCGGGACCTCAATTAGTGTAAATTTATGTTGCTCTTTTTTTATAATATTGTGCGACTGGTGGTAAAGGACATGCCTATCCATAACAGTGACAGTGCTACTAAGAGATTTAAAATCGCAAAGATCCGAGAAGCACTGCCACTGCGCCCGCCACCCTGAGACAAAGTGGACAAGTCCCATGTGCCTATAATTTCACCGTTTGACGGCAGAAATGGATAAAGTGGCTATATTTCCCTGGACGAAATATTTCACAAGGAGATCTACTACTCAATAAATTTAGGAATAAAATTATTATGTGTAACATATTCGGCATCTTCACGATATCATTTCGCTCGACAAGTCGTCCCAAGAGTTACATTATAACTCTAATTTCTAAAATACGTACATTTGTAGGTGTTTAGTAGCTATACCTCTCACTAACAATGAAAGAAAACATCATCTTGATAAACCCAGTACGTCGAAGAAGATTCATCATCAGCACTATCATTTCAGACGAAACACGTCCACTGCTGGACATAGGCTCAGCTTATGTTGTGCGGTTTGCGTCAGCAGTCCTATTGGAAGCGAGATGCGTAACGCCTTTTTAGCGCTTATTGCATGGAGATTTTTTTTAAAGTACCAGACAACTTTTTTGTTTTGTTTTAAAAATTTTCTGATCCCAAACTATGGGATTCCCTACAGTATGAGTACCAGAGCGACAGAATTCACTCTGAGGCACTTCCCAGAACACCCAAACCAAAACCAATTTAGAAAAGTTGATTTCGCAAATTAGTCCTACCGGGAATCTAACCCGGGTCCTCCTCATCCAGCGCCCATTGTATAAAACGTTAGGCCACCGGAGTCGTCAAAATTACCGAAGAAATAATAATAATGCCGCACACACTCATAGCTCCGCAATAGGGAAAAAACCCTGTGACAAAACACAACACATAGACAACCATAATTGCATCACATACAAATATTAAAATTTCTCCCGGCCCGGGAATCGAACCCAAAACCTCTGCGTAGCAAGGACCGTTCGGCCACGGAGGCAGTTCAAAAATCGAAAGTTTTCCTTGTTACGTTCACCAAAAGAGAACAATAAACCAACACACGCTATACAATACTTTTAATAGGAGTGCAATTACAGGAAAAGTAAAATTAGACTCGCGAGTCGCTTCAGGCGGCCGCGCTGGTCTCGCAGGTTACTATACGATTATGTTGTTCGATTATATCGATTGTTCTCGAAGTCGAATTCTTCGAGGAGATGAATAGACTAATCAGTAATAAAGATATAAGTTACATAATTTATTATGGTTGTTATATTCTCGCCAATCTGTATAGCCAGAGCTTCCCAAACACTGGCCTGGTAGACCGCTGCCTTTCTAATATAGATTTTTTTTACAACTTCAAATGTGTGTTTGACAGCTGATACAATGCCAGTGAGGAACGCCTACATTGTTTCATGACTTAATAATTTATCAAATTTTACTTTGTATTGTGAACTGGGATTCGTCGCGGAGGACGCTTGCATGTTTGAACTTATACAGATCTAAAAAGTGTCAGATCGTGCAACAAAATTTCAAAAGTTTATTTTTGGTAAATTTATTATGTTTTATAAAAAATGATGAAACAATAGTTCTTGTTAATAATGACAGTAATAATCAAGTGAGGTTGTTAGCATTTTGAAAATAATTGTAATTTTTTTATTTTAAAAAAAATCTATTTCCACAATTTGTGGAATTACATCCGTTTGCCAAGTTTTATTAAGCCGTAACGCGTCCTAGGGACATAAGGTGTCTCTAAAGGCGGCAACTTTCGACAACGAGCATTCGCATGGTCTGTACAGGGAACCGAGCCAATTGCTGCGACCGCCCTTTGAGTGCATGTTCGCCGCGAATGTCACGTTACGCCGAAATGATGCAGCCAGGCGCCGCCTTAGTGATTTTAAACATTTAAAAAAATAGTGTGGTTTAGGAGGCGAACACCGTGAGTCTGTAGGACGATTGACGGATATAATTATTACAGAAAGTGAGCAAAAGTGGATTTATCTCCAAAAGAGATCTCTTCCAGTCAACCCAGGGCAGTGAGAGCATAGGTCATAAGTGGACAACAGCGTGCAAGCGAGAAAGAGGAAAAAATATAATAAACTACCAGATAAATAAAAAAACACCGTTACTTACATAAGTTTATTTATTTACAAACAAAATTTGTTAAATGCTTAAAAGAGCATTACTGCGTTCCGGTTTTGAAGGGTGCTGGTGAAATTACAGATACTTGTCAACTTAGGTCTCTGAGTAACGGGCGTAGTGGCAGTGCCCATCAGATCTTTGCAATTTAAAGCTCTGACTGTCACTGCAACTGCTAGAAGCAGGCGTGTCGCTTACCGATAGGTTTGTTCATACGTCACTTGGTATTATAAAAAATTACGAGTTATTACGACTAAATTATCTAGTTTTTACCTCCGCCGGTGTGATATTGGACATATTATGACACTTTATTCTCAGCAAAAACAATTGTGGGTATTCATAATCAGGTCACCAAGATAAGACACTCCACAAACTTACATTTGCCGCTGGATAACAGTAAATGTTTTGACTTCTGTTTTTGTCTATGTGCATGAATAAAATTGCCTTTTTAGAGCTTTACAACATCACATCGGAAGTCTGGGTTTCGGATTCTTTTAAGTGTCAATTGTTTTTGCTCGGGTTTTATTCCAGTCTTAAATGAGTCCAGTGTCCATTCTCACGGTAAAATTTATCTCAAATACAGTCATCTGATAGCTTCGTACTTTAGTTTACTAATATCTGTGGGATTACCTAGCTTTTATGTACCTAGTAATATATATGTGGTAGTGAAATTATTTCATTTACATAATATATGGTTAAGTTTATATAAGTTTGACCTACCGCCTCTCAAGTAGACGGCGTGAGTTCCAATCACGGCTTGCATCTCTGAGTTTTTCGGAATGTCATTCCCGGTTCAGGTAAATTTCAAAAAAAATCTGTGAATGCAGTTTCATATTATTTATTTAAAATAATTATAGTTGCCCTTCACGAGTCATTGATTTTTTCCACCCTGTATTGTATATACTAAATACATTATACACATTGACTTACAAATAAATGGACGACAGGTCTAATACAAAAACCACGAAAAAAATGTCCCAAGTCAACCTATTTAAACGTAGTGACATGTAAAGGAATATGAAAAAGCTAAAACGTTGAATTTAAATTGTAATGTCATCGCAGTACTGTCTAATTTTGCTTGTTTCGCTGTCAGTCGAACAAACGAAGACTAAAGCGTGAATGACGCTCTGTATACAATTTTAACGCACTATAAGTTCGGACACTTTTTAGCGCGGACCCGACGTTCATATAATTGTAAGTCAATGATTATACATCACTAAAACCTATTCACAACCACAATTTACTCCTGCAGCCGTACTTATATTCACACTCGCTCACGCATTTACACATTTAATGTTTTTACTTTTGTGTTCAATCCATCTGCATATGTACCATATTAGAGAACAAAGTGTTTGTCTATCTGTCAATTGACAGACGTAGGCTTTATGAAGCCGGAACAATACAGCAAAACTTGGCGTAGACGCATTTTATTATCATGGCAAATTCACATTCCCAAAATAGGAAGGAAAGGTCGCCTGCAAAGTGATAATTTGTTAGTTACGAAACTCCATGCAATTTGTAACGAAATGGAATTGAATGCAACTACCGAGTCACGAACTGTGCAATCCGGGGAGGATGAGCGCACGATAGTTGGGAAACTCAGTTTCACCGTCTTTTAGGGTTAATTCTCATTACATGTTTAGAAAAGCTTATTATAAAATCGATAATTTATCAGTCGTCGGCATAGAGGGAGTTCATTTAGCTAAACTAAAGAATAATGTGGACATTCCCTTCCACCAAACCCGGGAATTGTCGGAATTGATTACATATCAATATGCGTATTATTAAACTACAATTATTTAAGAGACATCTCTAATCAGCGGCCAGGAGATGTAAAGGTGTGTGAAGAAAAACTTTCACAGTTTTCTCACAGATGACGCTACGGCAAAAAAGCCATTAAAAATCAAAAATAAAGATCTGCAATAAACACTTGGAAAAATCGTAAGTTCCGTTGTTTCGTTCCGTGGCTTAGTCGGCCACGGTTAACTGGGATACGTTGTTGATTCGAATCCAACACAAAAGTGATTTTTTTCTAAGTGTTCAATCTTTATTTAATAATTATAACAAACTATTGGAGTAATTTCACAATAAGTGAACATCATACTAGTGAAACATTCTGACATTCAATAAAACTTAATTACAAATATGTGTGTTATTTATTGAAATTTGAGTTGGTGACAAATTACTATTATTTATGTACTACAAATTCATCATCATCAACCCATTTATATGTCCCACTGCTGGGCACGGGTCTCCTTTCAGACGAGGGTTTAGGCCACAGTCCGCCACGCTGGCCCAATGCGGGTTGGGGACTTCACACCTTTTCCGAGGGTTGTGAACCTC
The DNA here is from genome assembly GCF_003589595.1 of Hyposmocoma kahamanoa. Taxonomy (NCBI): domain Eukaryota; kingdom Metazoa; phylum Arthropoda; class Insecta; order Lepidoptera; family Cosmopterigidae; genus Hyposmocoma; species Hyposmocoma kahamanoa. The sequence goes on from NW_020653757.1 coordinate 1,616,151, forward strand.
CTTCGACGTTCAGGTTTCATTACGATGTTTTCTTTCACAGAAAAGCTCATGATAAATTTCGCACATAAATTCCGAGAAACTCAAAGGAACGAGTAAAAAAGGAAATTATATACACATTGATAACGAAATGGGTATGTCCATACTAAGAAAATGTTCATACTTTATGTAAATTAACCCCCACAATTACGGTCACTGATAATTATTCACATCCTAGCAGGACTATTAAATACCTCCGTGGCCGAACGGTTACCATGCTGGTCTGCCACGCAGAGGTCCCGGGTTCGATTTTTTTATAACATCAAGAGACGGGACGAACAAGCCGTGCGCCTGATGGTAAGCTACACCACTCCTGTCCATGATAATTACAGTGCCACTCATATCTTTCAAGATCTGAGGGGCACTGCCACTGCGCCCGTCACCCTGAAACGTAAATTGACAAGTCCCATATGCCTGTAATTTCACCAGCACCCTTACCCTTCGAAACCGGAACACAGTAATGCTGACAGTGCTGCTTGGCGACAGAAATAGGTAAGGTGGCAGTACTACCCTGGATGAACTCTTTCACAAGGAGCTCTACTGCTACAATTCCCGATTCCCAGATCGGGAGAAATATTTGTGGTTGACTATGTGTGAATCCACGGTACCTGCGATACAGGGTTTCACTAGAGCGGGGTTATGAGCGTGTGCGTTATAAAAAAAAACATATTTATTTACATATATATATACATTTTACTAAGATTTAAGTTAAGTTACTTAATAAAGCGTAACATTCTAGTTTAATTTTAAGCACGACGTTCTTGTAACCTTATTTACAAATGCCCAAATTCACAAAACGAAAGGTCATCTCATAATTACGCGATGCGGTAATATCTTAATTACCATTGCCACATTTTGATTTGTATCTAAGTATGCTTAGTCGTTCGTTCGTATACTTAAGAATAACAATAACGTGCTAAATAAGTACAGCGATTATTTGGTTTCGAAAATTCCCTGTACTGTGAGAAACAGAGCAAGGATATTAACCCCGTCACCCAGACCAGCTGGTCGATTCAGAACCACGGTAACTCACTTGTCGACCGATTTCTTTTCATTTTCATTCAATCAATCAGCCTATTGCAGTCCACTGCTGTCCAGCAGCCTCCCCAAGTGTACGCCATAATGCCCCATCACCCGTTTTCCGCATCCAACCACTACCCGCGTCAGGTCGTCGGTCCATTTTGCAGAGGGACGTCTTACGTTACGTTTGCCGAGACATGGTCTCCACTCGAAAACCCGTCTACTCCATCGCTCATCGGTTTTGCGACAGATGTGGCCAGCCCACTGCCACTTCAGCTTGCTACAGTTCTGGACGATGTCCACAACTTTAGTCTTATGATAACTTCGTTCCGGAATTTGTGCCTTAACTAGATAACATAGACCTTTCCATAACTCGCTGAGCGGTGTGTAGACATTTTCATTCACAACACCTGAATCTATACAAATATTTCTCCCGGCCCGGGAACTAACCTGGAACCTCTGCGTGGTAGTCCAGCATGGTAACCGTTCGGCCACAGACGCAGTTAGAAATAACGTATTTACATACTCATAGCCGCACTAGAGAGACCCTATATCGCGAATGCGTTAGACATACTACCAAATATTCATAAATGTTAGAAGTCATAGGTACATGCCGCCACAGGGATTCGAACCGTTGACCTCTTAGTTAAGATGCAACCGTTTTTCCATTAGGCTATCAACGTTATGTAAATGAGGTAAAGATATAATAATATAATATAATGATAGACGATTTTCTTTTAGAAAATTATGTTTACTCGTATTTTTATCGAAAGTTGGTCTTAGACTAACGTGACCATTATTATTTTCCCCTCAGAGCGGGAAGCCTGTAAAAATATTTAAAAAGAACTAATCTTTTTTATGTCTGTGGGCTGACTTTTATATTTTTCTCTTTCTCGCCACTTTCTTAAGTGTCTTGTTAAGTGTATCCTGTTTTGTCAAAGCGGGACGTTTTTAAGTATTTTGGGGACAGCGGGACATGTAGCTTGAAAGCACGGCTATCCCACATAAAGCGGGACATGTGGTTAAGTTACTTTACACGCTTTCATCGGAATTTTCTTGCCTTTATTCCCATTTTAGGCGCCGGTGCTCTATCACCTGTCAACTCGCTGTTGTCGCTCGCCTTTCTGTGGTTTTCTTTTCTTAAAATAATTTATATTCATATTACGACGTACTTATCTCTATCACAATGGCGATGTTCTTAAAAAATGCTCTTCTGCAGTCTCGTCTCGGGTAAAATGACGCGTTTTATGCACTTGTTGTACAATCTACTATTTAACTCTATACACCGTGACCGACGATATCATAACTTCTTCAACACAACAAAAAATATTTTGTCAAACTCAAATATACCTATACATCTGTTTCGCTATGACTTTCTGATTTGATGCAAATTTGCAAATCGGTAAAAATATATAATATAACCTTACCTATATACCTTACCTATATATATTTTAAAAAGTACCGTTGGTTGCTTATTAAGGAGTTCTAAAAAATAAAGATAAATTCCGAAAAAAGTTTTTATTAAACCTTAAAGTCACGTATTTATCAAACAGCCGAGTATATTGATATACGAGTATATTGATATTTATTACTAATATACGAGTATATTGATATTTATTGTTTTCTCAGTTATTACTATAGTCTACAGCGTACAATGACGCTGTCTATCTTAAGATGTACCTTGTACAAGGTCGACGTCATGATTTATATTCAAAATTTGAATTCACCTCTATGACGCTTGCGATAAAAACTGACTAAAGTTTAAATATCAAGCTTGACATGCTCTTTCTTGACTGTACCTAGTTACGAGGGCGGACTTTAAGGTTAAATAAAAACTTTTTTGGTATTTATTTTTGTATCTTAATATAAGAACTCTTTACTAAGCAACTAACGTTACTTTTTTTAAATCAGCGCGTAAATAAAATAAATAAATAAAATGTTAAGTAAGGTCGATATATATTTTGAAAATTGAGATTTTTTGGATAGTGCTAATGTCAAAAAAATATTCACCCTCCAGAAAAAATGTATACGAATTTTGTTTAACGTAGACACGCTCGAGTCGTGCAGACCACATTCCATAAAAAATGGAATTTTAACGCCGACGTCTAATCTACTTGAAAGTTACAAATTTGTAAGAAACAAGATCCAATTTTACTCACCTAAAAAAACCTTAAGACGTAATAATAGGAACGAAAATAAATTAAAAGTACCTCAAATTACTCTACGACTATTTAGATCAAGTCCACATTGAATGTTACTCAGAATTTGTAATCATATACCAAATAGTATTAAAAATCAAGAAAAAGTAACGGGCTATCAGAATCAACTGAAAACATTTCTTCCAAAAAAAGCGTACTACACAATAGAAGAATTTTTCTGTGATAATACAAAATAAAAGTAATAACCAGAAAAACATTTTATTAATTAATAATTAGATAATTAGATAGATAGATAAAACGTTTATTAACATGCATCACACACGCAACAATATAATAGAGTAAAAGATTAAAAGAAACACATAGAAGTCAAAATTAATAAAAAATTGTAATACATAGTTGATATAATTAAAATAAAATAATAATAATCAGTACTTAATAGCGATAAGAGTCATTGTAACATAAAAATAATAATAAATGTCTATGAAGTAACAGGACTTCATTCTAGAAGCCTCCGCTATGTAAATTGTTTAGGAATACCCAGTTTTTGCTTATCAAAAATAAATACCCTCAAATGTTTTTTTAAACGTAAACTTAGTTTTAAGCGGGGTTGGAATATTATTCCAACATTCTGTAGCTTGATAGCGGAAGCTTCCTATTATAATAATTTTTTTTATTAATCTTCAATTTTTACGTTTCTAAAAACGTTAGTACTTTTTGCATGTAAATTTATTTTTTCTAATTTAATGAACAAGAGCTGCGCTACATGTACTGCAATATAAATTGTAAAATCTTGATTTACTATGTAGCTTGCAAATAAAGATGAATATAAATATGGAAACGGAATTTCGATTACTCCTTTTCTCATCTGCAATCAGAACAACAAACAAACATGTCGAATTATGACACGAACTATTGCCAAACTTATTTATCTGATTTTTTTACCGATTTGCATCAAATAAGGAAATGATAGCTGAAACAGAGACTTATTTTTGAGTTTGACAAAAAATTTTTTTTTGTTGGGTTGAAGAAGTTGTGATATCACTGGTCACGGTGTATAGAGTTCAAAGGAGGTTACGTAGAAAAATAATAAATAATTTAAAAAAAGTTTTTTTTTCTCTTAAAGTTACGGTCGATATATGCAACACAACTTAAACAGCCTACTTGAAAGATTTATCACAAACCTTTCGCATATTGTGGCGCTAAAGAGGGCGCGTTCGAAAACTAGGTTTATGAATCGGGGTGCGTTCGGAAATGTCATCGTCGTGTAGTTTAGGTCGGAATCGTGTCGTCTGCACTAAATGTTAATGATAAACTAATAGTAAATGAAACGGATGTATCCTTGGATTGTATGTTTGATAGTTTTCCGCCGTTCTTGGTATTTGAATACAATTGGTGAGTATTGAATACCAAGTTGTTGCCTTAACAAGACATTGAAATAAGTTAATATTTAAGTGATTTCGTCATAATGTAACATTACCATATAGTAAACAGATAGCGTCCTTAAAAATGCCAGGTCAAATGTAGGCGTTGGCGTTCATAAAGGAGCATGTTGGAAAACACTTTTCGGATTGAAATATTAAAATTTGTTATATTTGTTGGAAAATAACTTTTAAATTATGGTTTATTTTTCTACGTAACCTCCTTTTAACTCTATACACCACCAGGTTACCAGTGATATCAACTAAAGGAACTCAACAACAACAAAAAATCGCTTCACTATCTCGGAAAAGCTTTCTTTCTCATTAGAAATCTGCGCACAAAGACGTTTTATCCACGCTTTAACTTTAAACACGCGTTAACTGTCTCCGTGGTCAAACTGTTACCATAATGGACTGCCTCGCAAAGGGTGCGGGTTCGATTCCTGGGCCGGGAGAAATATTTGTATGGCCTACATTTATTTCTCCCGTGAGTTTCGGTGTGATTTGTGGTGTTTCTATGTGTCGATGACACCAGCGACACAGGGTTTCCCTAGTGCGGGGCTATGACTGTGTGCATCATTTCTTTTGCACATCAATAATGTCAAACATCCATCCTACATCTCACCTTTCTATCTACACATAGCCGTATTAGGTAGTAAATACATTAATACGAGGAGTATTTTTTTGTACCTTCAGTTCAGTCACGCTGAGCGAACAAAAGCTATTTATTATTAATTTTAATCATAATAATTATTACAAACTAGTGGAGTAATTTCACAAAAAAACATTAAATGAACTTAAAAATTACGATTTTTTTTTTAACTTTTTTTAACGCACTCACTTATTGCCACGCACTAGGGAAACTTGCTCGCTCCATAGCTCGTTGAGTTATTTTGTACTCTTTTTACGAGGCCCATAGTAAGTGACCACGTTTCAGAGCCGTAGGTCATCGCTGGCAACACGCACTGCTCGAAGACTTTTGTCTTCAAGGACTGCGTTGTTGCGCATATTTTTATTATTATATATATATATATATATATATTAGCCTATATATTAGTCCCACTGACGGGCACAGGTCTCCCTCACAATGAGTGGGCTTGGGCTTAAATATCCACCACAGGAATTCGAACCATTGACCTCTGCATTGAGAATTAACCGTCCTCCGATTAGGCTATCACCGTTGTTTACTCTCCACGCAAATAGTCTTCTTCTTTATCCTATATCTTACCTCAGCTGTATGTAATAAAGCGGACTTAGAGAAACAATGATTGGAACTCACGTCTAATTAGATAAATAGACAGAAACAATTGTTAAGGGTATGGTCATAGCGTGAGCGTTTGGCAAATCTTATACTTTTTAATCTGTACTCGCTAATGGGATAAGACTGCCCCACCCAATATGGAAATAAATTAACGCACGTTTTCAGGTAATAAATGAAAACTTACACTTTTTAAAGGTGTATTGTTTTATTAGTGCGTAATTTATATTTACGTTTTCCTTATAAAAACATTTAAATTACTTTAAAATAGATTTTTTTTTGCGTGAAAATTTATGAGATTTCTAATAGATAATAGAAAATTTAATAAAAATGTATAAAATTATTTGCACGTTTACGGGGGGACGTCGATTTGATTGTGTTTGATCGTGAAATTACAAAAAACAATTCTCATAAAATCCAACGCAACTATGTAATGGTAACAAATAAAATAATAACTTATGCATTCAGGAGTTAGTTTGCACAGAACCATGTTAATTAAAATGTATGTAAATTACTTTGCCACTCCGCGACCCCGATAAAGGTTAAATCGTGTAAAATAGCTCCGCTTGTGTTGGATTTTTTCAGTAAATTTTACCACCCGCCCTCCGCATAAAATAAATAACACAAACGTAACCACAATCACACACACCACCACTTACACCTAAACTCGACACATGTTACGCCTCTCTGCGAGGTATTCTCACCAGTTGTTGATTGGTCGACACTCGGCCGAATAATTCTTAAATTATAAAATAAAATGATACTTCAAATTGAAAACCAAAATCGCTTCCCGCTACCACAGCAACCCCACACAAATCAAACAACACCTAATGAGAGGATTCACCCACCCAGAAATGTGTTGCGTCATAACCATTGTATTGTATTGTTACCAAAATCGTCAAATTTGTATGTTGTAATTCAGCTTGGAACTCGGAAGGCGATTGTTTATTTATGTAATAGGAGTTTTCAATTGAACAAAGACAAATATTTTAACATACTATAAGGAAGCCTAAAAGAGGGCAATGTGATTATATGAATTATTTTTTACTGCATGTTGTCTTGATTCATATTTGAAATAATTTTAAATTTTTAATTACAAAGAGCAACCCCTAGAGTCTTCTTAGCGGAATCTGCCTTACAAATGAGTAGAAGAGTTTAATCAAAGTGACAATTTCAAGTGTAATTTGACATGACAACAAACGGCTTTTACTAAGCAGCTTAGAGGATGGAATGTCTAAACAGCAATGTGAACCGACATTTGTTCACATTTATCATTTTCAAATATCATAGAAACAATCTGAAACAGCTGAAGGGGTCACTTCCATTGATAAAAATCCACCAAGTACGCAGAAGCTGTGTAAAATAACCTTTTCGTACAAAGTTTTCACTGCACTATAGATTTAAAGCACATAAATCCTAACCAAGCAATGTAAATGTTATTATAATGAACGTGTTACGTACCTACAGTGTAATTAACAGCTTTCATAGCCGAATTGTTACCATGCATTTTATTAACAGTAGAGCTCCTTGTGAAAGAGTTCGTCCAGGGAATTACTGCCACCTTACCTATTTCTGCCGCCAAGCAGTAATGTGAAATTACTGCGTTCCGGTTTGGAAGTGTAAAGATGCTAGTGTAATTACAGGCATATGGAACTTGTCAACTTATGTCTCAGGCTGCAGTGTCAATGACTCTAAAATCTTTGAGATTTAAAGCTGTAAAATAAAAAAAGTGCTCGACTGCCTCGCAGAGATCCCGGGTTCGATTCCTGGATGTTTATTTATTTCGTGCCCCTGGTGGTAAGCGACACGCCCATCCATAACAGTTGCAGTGCCACTTAGAATTTTAAATCACAAAAATCTTATGGGCACTGCCACTGCGCCCATCACCCTGAGACATAAGTTGACAAATCCAATGTGCCTGTAATTTCACCAGTACCCTTACCCTTCTAAACCAGAACTCAGTAATTCTTACATTACTGCTTGGCGGCAGAAACAGGTAAGGTAGGGTGTAATTTGTGGTTGTCTATGTACGCGATACAAAGTTTCCCTAGTGCGGGGCGTATTTAGTTTTTGTGCAAAAATACATTTGACTTCAAATTAGGACAAATTTGATTTGAATTAGGACGACATTGAAGCGTCCCACTCCCCGCCCGTCCCAGCAGTGGCCTTGCACTATCGAGCGATGCATTGTTCTATCGAGTGGCGTAATGCATTCATTCTGACTGCACTCGGTACGGTTGGCAACAGAAATCTATACTATATTTCTGTTATAAAAGTTTAATTTCAAATATTTATTTTGGATAAATACGACTGGAGTAAAATGACAGTTAATTGGACAAAAGTGTTGCTCGTTTGCAAGCAGCTAGTGATTGCACTCGATAAATATTCTATCGACTATCGACAAAATATTGGTCACACAATGAGTAACCGAACTTGTTACATTTACATCATCATCGGTCCATTAATCGTCCAAGGGTACAGGTTCATTTGAATTGTCAATTTTTGTAACTCCATACATACATACACTGCACTTAGAAGTATTAAGTAAGAGGAGACATAATTTTAAAGTTCTTGTTAAAATATGTACCTGTGAATAAAAATTCATTTCGATACTAGTAGGCCAACTGTCAAAATAAGAATAAAGAATGCAATAACGTAACTAATAATCATTAGAACATCGTAACATTCACAATTTAGTCATTTTGGCAAAATTTTATCTTCTTTCACAATCTATCGACAAAACTGTCGACAACAACTACATGACTATTTAAAATTTTATTAAAACTGGCAACTCTACAAAAATGTTATTTTACTTCGACTTCAAAAACGACAGACTAAAGCAAAATATTCCTTAAAATGTATATTAATAAGAATCAAAATCACTTAAATTATATTCCTACCGTTCCTGCCGTACAAACATACGCTTAAAACTTATAACTCCCCTCTCTTTCCGTCAGCGGTTAATAAAAAGGATAAACGTACAACGCTTGGTGAGAATATCCGCTTTTGAAATGGGCACTGAGTATGGGCTGGGCACTGGTTTGGACGCCACGTGCGCCGACACACTTGCCCAACTACCAGGATCTCGGCTCCGACTACCTGTTTACAGCCTTTGGAGTCGAAACCCTTGGCCCCAGGGGTTTCGGTGCTCTTCATTGGACAAAATTTAATCCAAAAAAATAATAGACTGTCCGGGAAACCCAAGGTCCGGCAGCTATACCTTGCCGAACGCAGTAGCATAACCATACAAAGAGGGAACGCCGCCAGCACCTTGGGCACCTTGCCACGGGGACCCAATTTTATTCATATAAATTAAATTATATGAATAAAACTGGGTCCTAGTTTTACTTTCTTGTATTTAAGCTTTTATTGTACCTTACCTGTGTATTATGAGAATAAAATAGATTGACCTTTTGAAACTTAAGTCAGATCGTATATCTAAGTGACGTTATTAAATATAACTTACGGAAGTTAATCAAGAGAGATATGACACGATAAGAAGCCATTACTAAACATCGTTCTCGAAAAAAATTCGCTTCAGTGTTATCAGCAAAATAAAAAGATAGACATGTACGGGTGAACAACTGAATATACAGTCAAACTAAACGCAATATCCTCCCTGTTTTTGTTGTAATCGGGTATTAGGACACTCTACTCGGGTAAAGTTGTCAGCCAGTCAGTACATACGTTCTTATAAAGTGCATTGTATGCAAACTATTCATTTTGCTAGCACTCGCATGCCGCGGTTTAAAATTTGTCACATAAACACACAAAAGAATAATTTCACACTATTAACACTAAACTGCGGTTTGTAAACGCCCAGTGCTTATTCATACCAAGGTTTTTTTATTATTTAATTCTTGCAATTTATCAACAATGACTATGTTTCAGGAGAGAGATTCAAAGATTCTAAGAAAGAAATTACTCGATAACAAAATTTCTCGGATACCTAATATATTTCATTAATTCGTGTCATTCTTATGATTTTCATGGTAATGAAAGCTCTTTTCAAAGTTAAAGTCAAATAATGTTTAGTTCATAGGTAAGCAAACTACACTTGAAATCGTCATACTGAATAAACTCTATTGCTTATTCGTACGGCAGATTCCCCTGTGAAGAATGTGCAAGAAACTCTAGGGGATGCTCTTTGTAAATATACCTATGTCCTTAGAATAATAACGCATAGAATGATAGTTTCATATCAAACGAACTGTCACAAGTGAGGCAAAAATCAAATTCATGTAGGCTAGTTTTAGTAGTAGGTTAATTTTCGGTTTTAGTGAATATTTATATAAAAATACAAGTTGAAACGCGTTACTTCCTTGTGGAATGTGATGTTAGTATCTATTTTATGTTTGTCTGACGTATTTTTACACTCATTTACCGCACATTTCGTCATTTTTAGCTAAAATTCTTGATTCGCGGTGCAAGTTGACCTTGAGCACTGACCGCCCGCCCTTTTGGCGCGCTTCAATTTGCCTCACTTAGCGTGTGCGGACTAGGTTTCTATGCGTTATTATTCTAAGCCTATGTCTATATCTATACCTATATAATTCAAACATAGATCGAGAATACCTGAAAAGGGTCACTACCACGGATTTTTGTCATCCAACAACGCTGAAGTTGTAAATAACCTTTGGTATAAAGTTTTTGTTTCACTATAGTTTCAAACCTCGTAAATGACAAATTTTGAATATCAATCGGAATCTTGTTATATGACGTTAATGTCAAAATGTTAATCTCTTCAAACTTATCTCTCAACGTATTGTAGCGTAGTGTACATGTGCTTTTATTATATGGTATGAATACAACTTGCAATATAAATATAAGACTACATAAATATTAGACAACATCACACACGTTGACCCGATCCCAAAAATAAAAAACAGACCCTTTCAAAAAAGCAGCTAGGGAGCATTAGGATGTCCGAGGGATCGGCGGGGTTTGTGGGGCGCTAACGGCCTCGTCACGTCAGTGACATGATCAACATAGCGTCAGCCGCACGCTGCCCCTATGGAATTTTACGTTTGTTTCAAAATTCTAGTCTTTTCATTTCCACTGGTTACACCGCTAATATGTTTTGCTTGAGATTTTTTGAATTCCAATCATTAACTGGTAACAAATAAGGAAACAAGCTTTCTCAAATTGGTTTTTGTGTCCAAAATTCTGCCGTCAGGGTTAATTTCGATGCTCTAATAGGTAAACTTCATATTGTTTTGTCAAGTGGCTTGCACGCCGATTTTCACGGTATCGCCACGTTCCGGGTTTGATCCTCGGCCGGATCAATACTTTCTATATTACGCGTACACACTCATAGTCCCGCACTAGGGAAACGCTGTATCGCGAGTGCCATGGACACACAAATAAACAACCACAAATTACACCCAAACTCACGAGAGAAATAAATCTAGGCTTTATAAATATTTCTCCCGGCCCGGGAATCGAACCCGGGACCTCTGTATGGCGGTCCAGCATGGTAACCGTTCGGCTACGGAAGCAGTTATATTGTTTCGGGTCTAGGTGTTTGTGGTACCGTTGTTGTTTCAGATTTCCATAGAACGTGTGTTTTAGCTTTAGTAAAACAAAAGATAATTGCACATATTATAGAATTTAAACTTACAAAACTACTTAAGTTAACTTAACTAAATTTCAAAATAAATCTTTACTCGCGTCGCTAACAAGATAGCATTGAATATTGTTTGTATATATATATTTATCTTTTTATTTCTATTTATATTGTCGCCGTATTTTATATTAATAGAAAAAATTGGATAAAATATTAAATTCAATGAAATAAATTAAAAATGAAATGTCGCATTATTAAACTTATTATCAATGACCAAGCCAAAATGAGTAACATGCAATATCTAGCTTAATAAACTCTTTCTTTTTCAGATGTGGCTATGCTCCCTAATAGCGTCATCTATGGTTGCCATGGCGACTGCAGCTAACGAGTACCTTCCTCCTAGCAAAGGATACAACTACCCCCAACCTACTGTACCCTTCCCAACGAATAACGCCGGAACTAAGGTACAAAACTACGATAACTTTAAGTAAACCTTATTCTTCTTGTCATTAACTAAATAAATGAAATTGTCCATGACAACACAGAATAGCGACAGACGTATAACAGAATAAGCAAATTTCAAAAGGCGGCCTTTTTGCTAAGTAGAAACTTCTTCCAAGATGACCTTAACTTATTATTTTTAACCGACTTCAAAAAAGGGGATGTTCTCAATTCGACTGTTTTTTTTTGTATGTATGTTACGCGATAACTCCGGTATTTGTGAACCGATTTTCATGATTATTTTTTTGTTGGCAAGAGGGTACCTCCATGGTGGTCCCATTTCATTTTGAAGAAATTCATCCACCCTAACGGTGGCTGTTGACGCATGAAGATTAATTTTTATAAATAGCACCTAAATTTTATTATAAGGGGCAATTATTTTAATGGTTGATTTTGCTATTCTCCAAGTCAAGGCGTTTTTTCTCTCTCAATAGTGAGAACCGATTTTTATTATCTCCTGTTTCAAGTCCCGTATAGTGGCGAACTAGGTGATGAATCCCGGCTTGCACACTTTCCGGTAACCGATTTCAATAAAACTTGGTAATTATATGTAATTCCACTGAGATTATATAATTTTTTTAATAAAATTTTTAGTAGCATTAGAGCTCCTTGAGAAAGGGTTCGTCCTAGGGAAGTACTGCCACTTTACCCATTTATACCACCAAACAGTACATTAGAGGCACATGGGACTTGTCAACTTATGTGTCAGGGTGACGGGCGCTGAGACACTTCCCATCATGTCTTTGTGATTTAAAACTCTACAACTGCAACTGTTATCGACAGGTGTGTCGCTTACCATCATGCGCACGGCTTGTTTGTCCCATCATTTGGTATCATAAAAAAACACTCAGACGACCGAGAAAAATTTAAAACAAAATTAAACAATAAGTAATTTTGATGGAAACTATAATAAGTTTGATCCAAGTTATACAATTAAAAATGAATCATTTCACTGTGCTTCGGTTGCATTCTGGGTACGGCAGCGGGCAGAGTTGGTGGTCTGCCGTGAATATGATGGTTACCTCATGTCGATGCTTGGTTTGAATAATTAATGAACGAAAAACACACAAGAAATACAGACGAATTGCAAACCTGCTTCTTTTTGTAGTCGATTAAAACCTTTCTTCTTACGACAGCAATTATCTGAGTTCCATGTTCGGAAATTCAAAATTGGTTTTAGAAATATACAGGGTGGCTTGTAAAATGCTAACAACCTCACAGGACTACATTACTAATCATAAACAACAAGTTTTCGTTGCCTTACTTTCTCAAACTCGTATCCTAAAGGACAAAGTAACTGAAATGCAAAAATTGCATCGTATATATAAGTTTTGCAGCCTGATTTCGCATCACATTTCCTTCATATTCACACACTGGCTATTACCTATTCTTAAAGTAATCTATCCAAATTAACACCCTTGATTAGAAATTTAAAATAAATAGAAAGTTTTGTCATTGTCTGAATAATCACTCTTTATGAAATACGAGTTTGAGAAAACAAGGCATCGTTTTGTTCCATGAATTTTTGCAAAACGTAATAAATTTACCAAAACCTAACTTTTAAGCTTTTGTTGTACTATCTGACACTTATTAGATCTGCATTAAAATTTGGCAGTAAGTTCAAACGTGCAAGATAGTTTTGTTGCCGCACGGAGTTATCGCCATTTAGAGCGATCTATTTAAATATTTTAATTTTTATACGAAAGTATACTCTAATAAATTATTAAAAATTGTAAATGTAGTCCCGCCAGGATGTTCCAAATAACCCTGTATAAAATGACTTCTAAAGTGCCACAGTAACGGGGTCATTCACATGATATCTGGTGATAATCGGTTACACAAATAATACATCATCCATTCGCACTACATTTTGACCACTTAAATTATTAACCATGACCTATATTAATGTGTAGACAGTGTCCGAAACAAGTAATAATATTTTATTTACGAATCCAATCTTGAGTAAAATCTAACGGTTATAATAAAAACCTACACAAGAGGCCATAACAATATGTCATTAACCTTGTAAATAATAACCGTTTGCTAAAAACAATCACGTGTGGTCAAATTGGACGACCTCGTTTAATTTGTTTGATACGTTTGATACCCTGAGTGAATAACTTGGTAAAAGAAGCCACATGCGGTCATATGTCAATAGCGCTTTTAACACATGAAAGCAAATAATACTCATCGAGTATATAACCAGAAATAGAGACGAAATAAGGGCAATACATACCTGGTAACTCATCAGCGATACATCACTTATAAATATCAAATCTCGTTTGCACTGAAATATAGACAGCGCCAACAACTGACCTGTGTGTACGTCTCCGTATATTCCAAAAATCTCTTTTATTGTAATAAAAATAATATATATAACACATATAATATAAATATCTTTTGAACTTCTGAATCGTCCTATAATGTCAAAACCCTTAATAATGTTTACATTAAGAGAACTTTAACTGCCAAAAAAAGAAAAATATGTAATAATGACATTGACTTACAATTATATGAACGTCGGGTCGGCGCTAAAAAGTGTCCGAACTTATAGGGCGTTAAAATCGTATACAGAGCGTCATTCACGCTTTAGCAAGCAAAATTAGACAGTACTGCGATGACATTACAATTTAAAAGCTTTTTCATATTCCTTTACATGTCACTACGTTTAAATAGGTTGACTTGGGACATTTTTTTCGTGGTTTTTGTATTAGACCCGTCGTCCATTTACTTGTAAGTCAATGAATAATGATATCTATTTTCAATTACGTTGTTTTCAATTATTTTTCCGCATTTCATGAAGAAAAATAAATAAAACAAGCTGAGTCTTGATTGTCACGTTGTAAATTCGGAATTATAGTCTAATGTCAACTGTTAGTGTCCCCAAGGAGCAAGTAAGCAAGGAGAATATTTATGTCGATGTCGCTAATCTATTCTGTAGTCGCTATATATATGTCGCTATATATATGTCGCTATATTATTAGAATCGTTTCTCAAACATGTCAGCTGACGAATAATTATAACAAATACGAATAAAAACAGAAATGCACAAATAAATATAGAAAAAGAATGAATTGCTTCTCCTCAACTAGGTAGAGTTTTTAACCTTACTAAAGCTTAAGGTCGCATAATTTTACGAAATAAACATCGCGCATATTTATTTAACTAAAAAATTTGCTAAATTTGACATAAGAACAATATTACTTTCATTCATTTCATTTAAACATCATACTTTTAACATTATAATAAGCTTCCTTTAAGCGCGTCATAGTACGAAACGTCAATATAAGGTTAAAGTAATATTGTTTTAAGAGGTTGTGGTAAGCCCCCTGAACTCAGTAACACTCACATTACTCCTTGGTGGCAGAAATATCCGTGGACGAACTTTTTCACAAGAAGCTCTCCTACTTCAAAAATGTATCATCCAAAATGTGGACCTGCCTCCTACTTTAGTGGAACAGTGCCTCAAGCGTTGCAAACAATTAGACGAAAATGTCCACGATGGCTGCTTTACGAGTAATCCAAGAATGCAGGTTACTTTTAACTTGTGCCTTAAATGTAGTGTGTTGTGTTTCAATATTTTATTTTCAATGTCGTTTTTGCTCAAATGTGTGTATTGGTTCGTTTGTTGTTGTGTTCCATTACGGGCAAAAGCACAATGTCTCAATGTATAGCTGAGTCAGCATATTTAGATACATTTAATATGTTTGTTTTGATGTCAAACATGGCATAAAACAGTCTGCAGTCTGCGAACATCATGGATAAACCTACACATTATTTAATGCAAATATGCGATATAGATCCGGAAACACAGCTTCACTTCTAAGTTTGTCTTATTAATAATTTGCATTTCCTTTTTGTATTGCATATCAAATAAAATAATTTAATTAAAAATTAAATAATATAATAACAAATTACTTATGCAAATCTTTGTTTATCTTGTCGTCTGCTTGTATAATTATATAAAAAAGAGCTTTGAAAATTCCATAGCGTGGCTTTGATACTGAATACATTTCCTAGAGGAAACATCTCATGTTTTTTTTCTCATTCCCTTGCAAACATCATGAACTAATCTAACAATTTGTATGGACATTTGATTTATTAGTTCACTAATTTCATATGGCTTAAATAGTTTAGTATCATGGGCGACGTAATGGAATTTCAAATGTGCTACACCATATATCGAGTGAGATATATGAAAAAAATATCTTTTAAATTTCAAAAATTTCGTAATATCTGTAAATATTTTTGAATATCTCAACAATATGCAATCTTTTCCAGCAACCGAGTCCGACCTACAGACCGAGTCAGCCCACGCGTCCTCCCCCCTACATTCCTCCACCCACCGGACCTTCCTCAGGAGGAGAAGTAAGTAAACAAAAGAAAAACTTAAGAAGAAACTTTTTAAATTTTTATTGAATTGATATTCAATTATTTTTTATGAAATTACTCCACTAGTTTGTTATAATTATTAATACAAAGATCGAACACTCAGAAAAAAGACGAAGAAACTGTTTCTGGATAACTCTATCCATGAGCAAACCTTAAAAAAATGATAAAAATGCTGTATTGATAATAAATGTTTAGTAATATAAAAATATGCTGGTAACAACAATAAAGAGTCACCGCAGTTATTAAAACGTAGTCGCGGTTGAGTTGTGTCGACAATCCCATTGGAAACGAAACACACAATAGGGATGCACATTACGGTACGATTTTTTTGAAGATCGATTCAATTTAATACGAACTAGCGATTTTTTTTATCGATTCATTTCAATGCGATTTTTAAGCAAATCGATTCTAAATTAAGGCGAATAGATACATCTTGATCGTATTTATAACTGAAACAAAAGTCTCATCTTATTGATGATTTTGTCAAGTACACAAACGGAAAATGCTTTGGACTTTAAGTTATGTGACATAATTATTGGAAAGTTTAGTTAGATGTAAAGGACTAGTATCAGCGAAAAGCAAAAATAAATATTATGGCAATTCATGTAATAAAGGTGTTTAATTATTACAAATTTTTAAACGCTTTTTGTGAGATTTTGTGAGATTAATATATAGATATATAGATCTGGTCCGTGAATCACTGGCATATGATCTATTACGATCCAAAAAATCGAGTCAAAGCAAAAAATCGTGCATCCCTAACGCACAACGTGTTTTTATTTTTGTATGTGCCATCCCCACCAATTGTCTGGCGCATTCAGCGCCCAAATTGCAAACCATTAGGCCATAAGGTCGTTATTACATTTCCATAAAACTATTTCCATGTCGATAGATGTGCTGACTTAGTAATTCCCGCTTGCAGAGATACAACTTTCCGGTCATTGTCACGTTTATAAAACCCGTTCATCTTCTTTCTGTCCTTGTCCCACACTAGGTGGGGTCGGCACAATATATATTCTTCATCCACTCTCCCCTATCAGCTGTCATTTCCATACTCACACCTTTCTTATCCATGTCACCTTTTACACAATCCATCCATCTTTTCTTTGGCCTTCCTTTTCGCATATGTCCCTTCACATTCATACCTAACACTCTTTTCACCACATGACATTCTTCCCTCCGCATGACATGTCCATACCGCGCTAAATTATTTACTCTTAATCTTTTCCTCATTGGCACCACTTTCGAACTTCCCCTGATATACTCATTTCTTAACCCGTTATTTTGTAATAATTATAATATAAGGGAAAGTCGTCCCTAATGACAACATTCACTACACTTCAATCTCCAGTTTTTCCATAAACATTATTGTAACTTATTCCAGAAATAAACACGTATTTAACATAACATTTAACACTCGCAATTTTCAGCCTCAGCGCCCTTTTGTTCCCCAACAAACCGGCCCTGCATACCGTCCCTCCTATAACGTAAGTATTACCTCCTTTCTCCTTAGTCCTTTGTCAGGAACCCGATTATATCTGTCTAGTACAATAAAGATGAAGCGCCACTTGCTTAAAAAGTTATGAAAATTTAGAACTATATATACTCGTTGAACCTGATATTCAAGTTGATCTGATTCCATGTACATGTCGCACCTTAGGTGAAACACAGACTTGACTGCACAAAGTAAACGACATTTCTCGCGTTTTTTGTGTTACATAAAATCGGCGGCCGCATCAGCATTCGCTGATGTTAAGGCCAAAAATCAGCATCTGCTGATATGTAAGAACCTGCATCAGCAACAACCAATGGTCCAACGCTCAAAGACTCAAACTTAATTTTCTATTGACTGGCGCTTCGTAATTACCTTATTAGTCTTTAAACAAAACTGTGATCAAAATTTTCCAGCAGCAGGGCCCTTCCACTGCTCCTTTTACTCCCTCCAGCGGTTCTCACCAACACACCTCTCACCACGATGTAAGTATAAGTCCTTCCTATTCCTTATAGACTTGTACTTTGGACCCACCCACTACCAAAAAAAAATACAGGCGAACAACTTTTTTACTGCACAAAACTGAATATAAGCCTGGTTGCAAAGAAAATACCAAACACCGTCTCATCAAGAAAAAAGCTTAAACATGTATTACGTCGGAGTAAAGCTCAAAAAGTCGGAGTAGCTTAGTGTTGACATTGTAATTCTACATATGTGAACATAGCTATGTAGATTCCGTCACTCGCTCAAGTACCGCTGAGTGCACCGACGTCGGCGCAAGCGTTCATCCAAGTCATTCATTTATGAGCATTCGGCTCCGCACGACTGCATACAGCGGGCAACATTATTTTCACCTATTTGAGTGCGTGCTTAGGTTTCATTTCCCTCGTAGTGTGCACCTGGTGTCATTAGTCAAATTTATTAGGCTGTAATAGCGTAGGTTTTTTCGATTTTGTATGGAGTGATGTAGTAAGTTCGTAGTAACTATTAAGTAATCAGTGGCTAACAGCCCTTCTCTTGTAAGGACACTGACGAGTGAGATACACAAATTCACAACAAAGTCTTTATTTCATGTAAAAATTAACAAAGAGAAATATACGCCAAAGTATACAAATTAATTACAACATATTTACACAGTAACAGTATAAGTTGACCTCGATTATGCATCGTCTATGTAATGATCGGGGGTCTTTGCCATTGGAGGGCCATAGTAAAGTTTTGTTATTCCTTTTTTGACTGTAAATAAAAAGAAACAAATACAAAATTAAACCTTGTTCTTAATTACTAGAGCTCCTTGTGAATGAGTTCGTCCTGGAAAGTACCAACTTATCTATTACAGCACCCAAGCAGTATTGTGAGCGTAACTGCGTTCCGGTTATGAAGGGTAAGGGTGCTGATGAAATTATAGATGGGATTTGCCAACTTATGTATCAGGGTGGCGGATGTAGTGGCAATACCCCTCTGATCTTTATAATTGCTCTGAATTGGACTGCAATTGTTACGGACAGGTGTGTCGCTTGCCACTACTCGCGCGACTTGTTCGTGCTGTCGCTTGGTATTATAAAACCAAACTCCCGAGCTCCAAACGTGAGCTTAAACGCCTTCATTGCTGGACATAAGCCTCCCTTTGAGCACGCCAATTCTCCCGGTCCTGTGACACCCGCATCTAACCGCTGCCGGCCACCGTTCTCAGGTCGTCGGTATAATACACTTTCCATGTCGTCACTCTAGAACAAGTCTGCTCAATCGGACATCAGCCTTCCAGCCGACGTGTACGAGCTTTAGGTCACTTTAGTTCTCTGGCTTATCTCATGATTTCATTTGGATCCATCAGAGAAACCTCAAGTATAGCTCGTTGTTAATGTCCACTTCTCGGCTCTGTAGGACATAACTGGTAGAATTCACTGGTTGTATTTCCTTTGTTTTTAGACTTTCTGGGATTGACGATCTGAAGATGTGGCTAAGCTTCGAAGTCTGGTCAGATGGCACAGATCATACGAGAATCGACCATGCCCGGTTTACAATGTTTTCGATTTTCGAGCTCGCATTATTAACATTGTCCCTTAGTAGGCACTAAACTTACCATTAGAATAAAAAATTGCTGCTATATATTAGTTCTGTTGTAATTTTGTACAAACATGCTTGACCCACATTACTCATTAATTTGACTTACCTTCGTCGTCTTCTCCATTTCCTTCATCGTTGTTTTCGGCTAAAATAATTCAATTTCCAGTATTAAGTAATTAATATTAGAAGTTACAATTAAATAAACTGTAACAATTCCAAAATCGTCATAACAATCAAAAATACGTACCGCTGCTGCCTAAAAATTAAAAATGTCCATATTAGAAAAAGTTCGTTTGAACATTATTTAACTACACGCTGTATTAGTAAATATCCAAGAACTATTTAGGCCACGTATTTTTAAATATGGTTCTAACGTACATAATATTTATTCTGAAATTAAAGTAATTTTAATTACAACTCACTCAATTGAAAATCTGGACCAACTGAAAAAAATATTTAAATTATTATTTTTCCTCAATTTAAAATATTGAGAATTTTTAACTTACAAATAATAGGGGTTAAAGTATGAAATTGCCGATTTGTACTGAAAATCTAAATTGTTTATTTTTTAAATTTTTAACAAATTTATTTAATCAAAATAGTTGCCATTATTATCTATACATTGCTGCCATCTAATGGGAAGGTTATTAATGCCTTTGCGATAGAACTCCGACGATCTAGACTGCACAAACTGTGTGAAAGCATTTTGTACTGCCTCCTGGGAAGAAAACTTCTTGTCACGTAGATAATTGTCCAAATCACGCAAAAAATGGTAGCCCGTTGGAGCAAGGTCTGGTGAATACGGAGGATGACGAATGGTTTCTAACTGCAGTTCCTGAAGGGTCAAAATGGTTTCTCGTGCTGTGTGAGGTCTCGCGTTGTCGTGGAGCAATAATGGTGAAGATCGATTCATGAGTCGGGGCTGTTTTACTGCTAGTTTTGTCAACATGGTTCGGAGTTCGGCACAATAGACATCTGCCGTTATTGCTTGACCAGATCGGAGAAAACTATAGTGAATAACACCATGCTGAGACCACCAAACAGTTACCATTACCTTTTTATTGGTAAGTTTTGCTTTAGGACACTGTTGTGGCATTTGACCTGGGGTCAGCAATTGCATTTTTCTTTTCCGGTTATCATAAAGAATCCACTTTTCATCACATGTTACAATTCGATCCAATATTCCTTCATTTCTGTACCGGTTCAACAAGGCAACACAAGTTTCAACACGCGTTCTTTCTGCAGATCAGTCAAATCATGAGGCACCCATTTTTCGTATTTTTTTATTTTATTGATTTGACGCAAATGAGTCAATATTATGGGTAAGGTAACGTTAAACCATGCCGCTAATTCCTGGGTAGTTTGACTAGGATCGGCTTCCACTATCTCTCTTAATTCATCGTTATTCACCTCTGTGGGCGGTCTTCCTCGTGGCTCGTTCTTTAAGTCGAAATTTCCATCACGAAAGCGTTTAAACCAAAATCGCACGGTGCGTTCATTAGTAGACCCCTCTCCAAACGCAGCATTGATATTGCGGGCTGTTTCTGCCGCGTTAGTTCCGCGTCGGAACTCGTATTCAAAAATCACTCGAATTTTCGCAGTATCCATCTTTCTTGTTTAAATTGAATAACAAAAACAATTGAAAGTCGATATTCAAATGTTTCAAATTAAAAAAAAAATCACAGAAACCATTTGAAAAAAGTTTCATTCGAAAACCTCAAACCATGAAGATTCTATGAATATTCAAAGAACCTATTGCAATAAAACGGCAATTTCATACTTTAACCCCTAATAATAATATAAAATCGTTGATTGCTTTTGGCAGTGTTTCCCAGCCTGAAGTTTGCAGACCCCTGGCGGTCCGTGGTCAGTGAATAAACGGGAGTTTTACAGACATAGCTTAACACTAAACTAAAATAATAAATTCGGTCTGGCTTTTATTAATTCTGCTCTATATTTTCCAATAAATACAAATATGCTTAGTCTCCTAGGGACCCATAAAGAAAGAGGTTGGTAAACTGATTTTTAGTGTTATATCATTTTAGAATAAACTTATAAGTAACTTATACAATAAGAATGTAAGGGAGTCTACTCTCGTTATCCAAATTAAAAAACAATACCAAGTATGAAGCACCATTCGCATCATACGTCTTATTACTTGTCAATAATTGTTTTGGTCGGAGAATGAGAGGTTCAAAAGAAAGTGCAAATTAATTCACATTAAAAAGTGAGCTAGGCTGTTGTACAAGTTCTTCTTTTTTTAAAACAATATTACACATAGAATAGACAGTGTTACATATAGGAAAATTAAATAACTTACGAGTTATGCTTCTGTCCGTACTGCATCTTGTAGATTTTCTCTTGCGGGGTTTGGTAGGGTCAGCTGGAGCGTTCGGTGCATCTCGGTCCACTTGAATTGGTGACGCTTCTTCATTTGCTCCAGAATCTGAAACAGTACTAATTCATGGCTAATTGGTTTTGATCAGAAAAAAATATTAATAAAAATCACAAATAAATAAACAAAACAAGGAGCAAAAGTTAGCGATGCGCAATTGCGAATGATTTCGTTATTCGACTCGTTAGTTATTATTAATCTTGTCATTCGAATGACAAATTAGTAACCCACAAATTTTTGTATTCGAAGTATCTGAATGATCATTCATTACTAATGCATAGATATCATAGAGCAGAACGATATCGTGATCAACTAGCCTTCCTTAACATTTTACCATTGTAAATACCGCAAATGTGACAAATGATCTGTTGGTTGTGCTTGGAGAATGATTTGCCCATTCGAATCATTAGTATTAGTAACATTCAAAGTCGCGCATCGCTAGGAATAGTAATAAATAATTTAATTAGTAAAGAATACTAAATCACAGTTTTTCAATGCATTCTATTCGATAGAAAATTCGAATTTGTCTTTGTGATATTTATTGTGTTTGTCAAAATGTCTTACCAATTTGCTCCTCGTCGTCTTCTTTTATATCAACTGTAATTGTTTAGATCTTATGATTTTTGCCTTATGGTTGCAATTAATTGTATAATTAAGAGCGTAATGCAGATTTACGTTTCACTATGACCCTGAACAATTTCGAACAGACTTTTTACAATTTTTTAACCTAACTAAACACTGTCCGTTCGGTCTGTTTCAGTTACAAAGGTCATCTGAGTAATAATTGGATAAGATGTTGGTTATTTTAACAGTTCTTTAGATTTTTACTGGCTTTTCAGGTACTTCAGTTTTGCCACTATTATCTCTATGCCATTGCCTATTTCAAGCTCCTCACTTACCATTCCGCACGGAGTTGCGGGCCACCGGCCGGTCAATAACTTTTCGAATTTCTGGAACTAATCTCACATCATGCACAAATCACAGCACATGTTCATAAAATATCTAATATTTCAAGCAAGTTTAAGGAGCTCTTGCATATCTGTGATTCTCTAGATTATAAGGCTTTTGTGGTTATTCACTAATTACAGGTTTGTTACCACGATGAGTTCTCTTTATTTTCCCGATGTTTCTGAACGGTTACACGCTCCTTGGTCGCGGGTTGACTGGCCAGTGGCAGATGACAGCATGAATAACAGACTAACCCTCTTTCGCTGTCGACGACAACCGCGATGACACGGGAAACTAAAGTCGAAGCATTTTTATTTTTATTGTTTTGAATAACTTACTTCAGTTTCGCCGTACCGTGCGTGATGATTTGTCGGAAAAAAGTGAGAGACAATGGTAACGTCGAAAGGGGCTAGCCTCTCATTTGTCTAGACAAATGTATGTTCTTAAGAGTCTATACTACCTTAGCTCGAATTCAAACTTTTCCTGTACTAATAAGGGCGGCAAGGACTGGCTTTATTTCAGAATTTATAGTGAAAAAATTTAGGAATCATGTTTTCCCACCGTATATTAATCAGTGTAAATCCAAAACTTTACTATATATTTTTTCCAATGTGCTTGATTCAACAGTTTCCCTGTTCTACGGAATCAACCAAAGCCATTCATCCAGTCATCTGCCCCTGGCCGGTCAACCCTTGACCACGGAGTGTGTAACCGCCCCGAAATATCGGAAAAATAAAAAGAACTTATATCGTGCTAACAAACCTGTATTAAGTGATAATAATCTGTGACCCTGTTTTATAATAAATAAATAACGCACACACTCAACATAGCCCCGCACTAAGGAAAACCTGCGTCCCGGTGCCATGGACACACACATAGACAGCCACAAATTACATCCAAACTCACGAGAGAAATAAATGTAGGTCATACAAATATTTCTCCCGGCCCGGGAATCGAACCTGGTACCTTTGCGTGGCAGTCCAGCATGGTAACCGTTCGGCCACTACAATGTTTATTTCTCATCATACAAATAAAAGGTATATAAAGGTCTTAGTCATAACCCTTGAGAATAACACATACATACTTATGGTAGTACTAGGCAGATTCAAACAAAGATTGTATGAGAGACACAGAATACTAAAATAATTCAATTTCATTGAATATTGCAATGTCATTCATACACAGAACTTTTCTTACCGAACCAAATAAATATAGTTATACAACTACGTATATTACAGTTGTAGATCTATTATCTACTACGTTACAAGTGAAAGATAAAGATATATTTTGATATTTTAATGTCTTTTTGAAGTCGAAAAGCTACCAGACTCAAACACTTTAATTTTGGGAGCATAATTTACTTTTCTCTTCCTAATTTCGGTAATATATATTCTAGAAAATTGAAATATACAAATTTCCACCGAAATTAATCAGAGAAACTAACCTAAAAATTACCCAAGAATCACTTTAGTTGTCCGCACTTATAAAAATCATGATTGTCTAAGTTTAAATATTTCCACAAACATGTTTCTGTCCCTGCTATCTTCAAATTCATTAACAACTTCAATGCTTCTTGTTTTTTTCTCTACCAAACTTGCACTTAAAGTAAATACTACCGACATCGAACTGCGTATGTACACGCCAGCAGATCAAGCTACACATTGACGTATCTTGTTCCGTTGCAATAGAGGCGATTTTCGAACGAAAATGTGTAGTCTGGTGTGCCGTTGTCCGTACCATGAATTATTATTTTATAAAGTGTTACTTTTTCTTGCCACACTTAATAACATTTGGCCGTAAAATCTGAGAAATATGTCGTATCCTTTAATATGGTCCGCAAAAGTACCATATTATAGATATTGTATGAAAATTACAATACTAGTCACAATTAGATGTCAAAAATGTAAACAAAGGGGATAAACGAGCAAAAACTAAATTTTAAATAGTAGCTTCCTATTTTTGACGACAATACGGACACACTCATAGCCCTGCACTAGAAAAAAACCCTGTATCGCGGGTGTCATGGACACACACACAGGTAGACAACCACAAATTACACCCAAACTCACGAGAGAAATAAATGTGGGCCATACAAATATTTCTCCCTGCCCGCGAATCGAACCCGGAACCTCTGCGTGGCAATCCAGAATAGTAACCGTTCGGCCACGGAGGCAGTTAAATAATAATAAACATTTAGAATTCTTTTCAAGCTGTAATCTGATAAAACTTAGAACAATTCACATTTTGTAATATATATATATTTACTCAATTTCATTTAATACAGTAATTATAATAAAATACTATTATAAATAAATAGACTAAAAACATTTTATCGTGAGGTCATGGGCCCGGTGGTAAGCGACACGCCTGTCCATAAAAGTCGCAGTGCCACTCAGAGCTTCAAAGCGCAAAGATGTAAGGCGCACTGCCAGTGCGACCGTCACCCTGAGACATAAGTCGAAAAGCCCCATGTGCCTGTAATGTCGCCAGCACCCTTCAAAATCGGCTCTACTGCTTTGAAATTGGGTAAATATCATTCATCATTCATGCATTCATGCATCGTTAACTCGAATGTTTTCTTGTCTCCGTTGCATTTTTAAAATTATTATTTGTTGTTGTTAATATTTTGTAATGTATAATAAAAAATGTACAAAATGAGAACCTCCTCCTTTGCCTATTCCATTAAAAATAGAAGGTTTAGCACCTGCATTCACGCTTTGACAATGACATTTCTTTGTTTACATTTTTGACATCTACAAGCGTCTAATTTAAGGGCACCCTTAAGGCGATTAACACACTGCGCGCCCCCGCGCGGAGAGGCGCGGCAAACCGCAGGGTATGGCACACTGCGCTCCGCACTACCGCGCAGATTTTTAATCAATTTGTGTCTATTCTAGTAATTGTCGTTCGGATGTTCCCTAACATACAATCAAAGGATTCAGTTGACATTCGTGTGTAGTTGAAAAATTCATCTTCATATTTTCTTAAATCTTTGTAATGAAGTTGAATGTTATCTTCGGTGTCTTTTTATTTGAGTAAACAAAAAACAATCGACAGTATAACTGCAGCGTATTGAATGAGGTCTGTATTATTAACCATTTTTGTCAAAGAAGGATCTCAGGTACATGTGCAATCATTACGGCGATCAACTACGAAGCGAGTACTTTGAGTGGCAAATCAACCGCACGTTGACGCAGATCTGCGTCTCCGCTACCGCGCGCGTAATTCCGCGTCTCCCGGGGCGCGGTGCAGTGTGTTAATCGCCTAACGTTCGTAGATTGTGCAATTTGAGCAGATACCTATAAAGCTTCGCTTCGACAAGCTTCTTTCTCTAGCGCTTTTTTCATCAAATTAGAGAATCTCGTAGCATTTTCTCATAAAAATACAGTCTATTTTTCACTAACCTGTATTTTTATCATCAGGATTCCGAAAAATTGCTGAAAATAAGAATGGGTTTCATTTGTTTCTTTCATGCGATGCCCCCAAAAGAGTACAGAAAATTCTAAATCAATAAACGGAGTTTTAATCAAGGAATTCGTTTATTATTTTCAGTTCCCGTTTAAAGCACCTGGCACCATTCTTATTTGCAACAATTTTTGGTAATTTAACATCTAATCATTTTACTTAAATGACGCCTTTAGAACAAAAACGAGAACGTCAGGAAGTTGCGCAAGCAGCTTTTACCGCGCTGTCAGCATAAATTATAGTTCAGTTACTATAGAAAGAAATTTGATGTCTAATACTAGTAGCTCATAACTGTGTTAATTTCATAAAAATATATAAAAACTTCTCAAGCAGAGGACATGCGTTCGAATACGTAATGAAACCAGCACGTCGAAGAAAGTTTACAACACTTGGAAAACATGGGAAGTCCCCAACACGCATTAGCTCTGCGTGGCGTACTATGTCCTAAACCCTCGCCAGAGAGGAGTCCCGTGCTCAACAGTGGGTTGATGTGGTTGTTGTTGTAGATATAAAAATGCTTGGAGTCGAATTATTACGAAAAATTATCGAATGCTTATTATTAGTTAAAATTTGTGTAAATGTCTTTTTTTCGTAAGCAAATTTCACAGAACATCGGCAAATTGATTAAATAGTATAATGAATTAGGAAAATCTAGGGGTTGTTCTTTCTTTTAAATCCTTATTACTTCATATTTATCTATTACAATATTTATTTCAAAGTGTCAAAGATGGAAACAACCTGAAAAAACTAAATATACCGCTTCCGTTATTGTTGTGCAGAAGTTGTGTAATAATCTTTTGTTTCATGATACTTGAAAACAGGAAGCATAATTATTCAATCGTATTGACTCTCTAAATGAATTTGAGAAGATTATTGTCAATAACTGGCAATTTATTTAAGTTCCTCGTTTCAATATTATGTCTAATAATATTTTTCTGGGAAAATTAGTACTCTTCTTAGCATAAATTGCATTTTCATAAATGTACTGTGACGCCAGTATTGTCTTTGTAGTTTGTACATTGCTCTAACAGCACGTCTCTTAACTAAGGCTGAGATAAATCTCATAAATAAGCCGGACATTTTTATATGACACCAAGTGACAGGACGAACAAATCCTGTCACCTGACGCTGCTCCCGTCACTCTTAGACATAAGTTGACAAGTCCCGTGTGCCTGTAATTTCACCAGCACGAGGCTCACATGACTGCTTGTTAGCAGAAATAAGGTGGCAATATTCGCTGGACGAATTCTTTACTACTACTCTTGACTTACTACTACTAAAAAACTTATTTAACGACTAAATAAAAACGGCTAGCTAAACAAGTATGACAAAAGTAACTTTGGGTTAAGTTCACAGTCACACAAACTCAAAGTTTGATTTAATTTCTTACATAAACTTAGGTAAGTTTATTTTGTATATTCGAAAAACTCGCTTTCCTCGCCATTTTTGTTAACCGACTTCAAAAAAGGAGGAGGTTCTCTATTCGGCTGTATTTTTTGTGTTTATTACGCGATTACCTCCGTATTGGTCCCATTTAAATTTCAAGAAAATATTCCAACTCTATGGATGACAAACTAGAAACTTAAAAGAACTTTTCTAAATTTCAGCCTAAGTCAGTCCTCTACCTACAATAACAGAACAATATAAATCATTATCGAGTTTTTAGGTTTTCACGATTGTTGCACATTGGAATTGAAACGATAGATAGGTACAAATTTATTATTAAAACCCACTTTTCGGGACCTTTATAGGTCACATTCCAGTCAGCCGCGGCCATGGGACCTGTAAAGGGCTCGAAACATTGGTTTGTTTGAAATAACAAATATTCACGATTTAGGTCCAAGAACATGCTTTCATTTCCAATATACTTATGTAAATCAATGTATTAGAAAATAAATTTAATATTGATGTATGAATATTTAAGATATAATGTGCGCCTTCTACATTGCCTACGACACTGTCATTTCGATAGTTACTTTTAGGTCTTCAAATTAGAGGCTTATAGAAGCGAATGTGACAGTTTTTAGCGCTTCAGTAATTTTTATAGTTTGTACTTTTTGAAGACAGAACCAAATGACATTTGCGGGGTTGCTAGTTTTCATAACATTTTAAATAGTGATGTAGTTGTTATCGACAGTTATATCGATTGATTGTGAGAGTAGGTAAAATTTTGAATTGTGAATGTTACGACATTCTAATGATTATTAATTGCGTTATTGCCTTGTTAATTCCTATTTTGACAGTTTGCCTACTAGTATCAATTTTCATTTTAATAAGAACAGGCGGTTTTGATTATCTATATTAATTAAAAATGACAACCTTTTAAATATGTCTCTTTTTATTTTAAATAGACATTGTTCTGAAATGCTATGTACTCGTATGTATGTATGAATTTACAAAAAATGCTAATTCAAATGAACCTGTGCCTAGCAGTTGGATGAATTATAGACCGATGATGATTCCAATGAAACAAGTTCAGTTATTTATTGCATAAGCATGACGAACCTTTAGTCGATAGTCAATAGAATAGGTAGCGACTGCAATCATTAGCTGTTTGCGAGCGGGCAGCACTATTGCGCAATAAACCGTTATTTTACTCCATCTTCAAAAAAGACAAACTTATTGATGCAACTGCAGCGCCACAGGGACGCTACTGCAGCGCTTATATAAGCATCTAATTTGAAGGCCCTTAATTACAAACTGAAATAACGGTGTCCGTGCCGATGTCAATTTGTGCAAATCACGAAAATATTTTGATCACATAGAATACATTAGTTTTTATACATGTTGAAGTTCTCTTGTGACTTTATATTGGCGTCAAAAAAACCTTGAGCGGCGGCTGAAGGCGGTGGTTAGAGATTGGGGAAGGCGACAGTTTGAAACCTGTGGCGATGGCGACACGTACTATAACTCTTTTACTAACAAAAACATATTTAACTGAATTCCTGCATTGAACTAAACCCAGCGCACTGAAATGTTTTTATTTAAAAATATAAAGAACCCGTTTGTTTGAAATGGCAAATATAATTTGTGGACCAAAATAACCACGAATTGTAGCCCCACAACTAAAAACAGAGACGCGGTATGCTACATACGATTGTAATTGCGGGATGAGATGGATTCCTTTTTAAAGAACTAGCCAGATAACGCCCAAAACTGGGATCAATGGAAAAAGGGGGAAGTCCGTGCCATAAACGAAGTCCAGATATATCATTTGAGCTCTAGGTGGGATGACTCTGGTTTGATTTCCAATAGGACTAATTTTATAAAATAACTTTTATACATTGATTCTGGTTTGAATGTGCTGGGTAGCGCCCCGGAGTAATTTTTTTGCTCTGGTAATCATAACAAGGAGACTCTCTAGATTTAGACCTCTAAAATTGGTGGTGGCAGGCACATTGCTTATTTTTATTCTTTATCTAACTAAAAATGCTAGAGAAACTATTCACGTCTTTTGGTAACTGAGACACAGAAAGCAAACAAGTTATTTCAGTCTCAAGAAAACTTCTTCACATTAAACAAGGTGCAAACATTATCTATACTTACGTTTTAAAGCTTGTGGCTCTTCCAGACCTGAAAATACCAGAAAAAAGTTATTCTATGAAACATGCTTAAAATAAAATTATTTTATTTTAATTTAATTTTATTTCATTAAATAATGAAAATAATTGAAAATATTATATATGAAATGAAAATAAAATGCAACATTTTATTTGAATAAATACCATGATGGTTTTACTACATGATATATTTTTTTAATTAATTCACTAATTTTGTGTTATTATTGCTACCACGACTTAGTAACCTAAGTCGTGGTAGCAATAGCACTCTGGTGTGACAAAAGCGAGCTCGTTCGAATCCAGCCGTAACGAAGGAATTTTTCTTTGTGTTTGTTTTATTTCCAGCTCATTCCAGGTTCCTTGGTCATGTCTGACTGATGGTATTAGTCATTAACCAGTTATGTCCGTTTGTCTGTCACCAATGCAGTGCATTTTTCATGAATTATAAACTTAAAACCTTAGAATAATAACGCATAGAAACCTAGTCCGCACACGCTGAATGAGGCAAATTGAAGCGCTCCCAAAGGGCCTACACGAGCGGGCGGGCCTTCAGTGCTCAAGGTCAACTTGCACCGCGAACAGCTCAAGACTTTTAGCTAAAAATGACGAAATGTGCGGTAAATGAGTGTAAAAATACGTCAGACAAACATAAAATAGATACCAACATCACATTCCACAAGGAAGTAACGCGTTTCAACTTGTATTTTTATATAAATATTCACTAAAACCGAAAATTAACCTACTAGTAAAACTAGCCAACATGAATTTGATTTTTGCCTCACTTGTGACAGTTCGTTTGATATGAAACTATCATTCTATGCGTTATTATTCTAAGCTTAAAACTATCTGGAATATTCTTAAAATGCTCTCTAGAGTCATTGTCAACTAATCTTTATTTCAGCAAATTACACTTGAAATGTTCATATTAATTAAACTCTATAGCTCATTCGTAAGGAAGATTCCCCTAAGAAGATTGAGCAAGAAAAAAGACTTTGAGTGACCCTAACAGATTACATTCAAAATGACCATAGACAATATAACATTTTAAAAATAAAAGGTTCTTTCTTTTTGTTTGTTTTTTTTTGCCATACGAACTTTTTAGCTAACACAATTATAATAGTTTTGTACTCACTTGATAATTTTGTCCCGTACGCTGGAAAATTTTAAAAACAATATTTTAGTAATCATGTAGGTACACATATCGCACCACGATGTGGTCTGTGTGTCGCACCATCAATTTATATAATTTTGAAACTCATAAAGTATTTTTTTTGAGAAACTGAGATTTCAAAAAATTATGTATATTTTGCATACCTAAATTTTGTTGATGCCAAATAAGACTAGACTCCATTTGATATAAAAAACGTAATATTTACAAAAAAAAATCACAACGAGATTGTGGAGGTACATTACATTTAAAATTATGACATGGAACCAGGAAATACAACTCAATTGTATCGTATGTCGCGTACAGAGAATTTGCCATGATTCCTGCACTGGGCAAAGCCTGTCTCACAGGTGATCGATATAATCCTTGTCACTAATAAAAGAGTAACGCTATTAAACATTGACTTACAAATAAATGGACGACGGGTCTAATACAAAAACCACGAAAAAAATGTCCCAAGTCAACCTATTTAAACGTAGTGACATGTAAAGGAATATGAAAAAGCTAAAACGTTGAATTTAAATTGTAATGTCATCGCAGTACTGTCTAATTTTGCTTGCTTCGCTGTCAGTCGAACAAACGAACACTAAAGCGTGAATGACGCTTATATATTGTGTACGATTTTAACGCCCTATAAGTTGGGACACTTTTTAGCGCGGACCCGACGGCCATATAATTGTAAGTCAATGCTATTAAACAACAATACCAAAGAGAATTTTTACAATTCTTGAATAATTTTACATATTACATATTTTATTTTTAAATTATGCTGTCTGTTAAAAAGTCACTTTGTAATGTTCACCGTTATACAGGGTTCTTTATAAAAATCTAACAACCTCCCAGGACTAATTACTAACATCATAAACAAAAACTTTTGTTCTAACACGTTACCAAAATAAACTTTTTAGTTTTTATGCTATCTGTCTCTTTTTACGTCTGCATTTGGTAAATCCAAACGTGTGAGCATTCCCCCACCCGCGCTCCTGCGTTTCTTATTTAATTATTTTTATTTTTGTAGCAAGGACCATCTGGTAAATTATTAAAAGTCCTGAGTGGTTGCTAGTATTTTGCAACCCTGTATATAATAATAAAATTCCAAACAACCACACACCTATTATCTATCTGTTTTACAACTAGAGAATTCCACGTAATATCAGTACCAGAGCAATGGAATTCACTCTAAGAACATCTAGACCAGAGCCAATTTAGAAAAGTTAATTTCCCATACTGGTCCTACCGGTAATCGAACCACTGACGTGGTCGTCACGATTTACAGTTTCGCTTTAACAATTAATTAAATTTTGAATAAAAAGTAATTGAGTCATTTACCCAGATCGACGTTCTTCAGTTCCACAAGATCATTGTAGTCAGGACGTCGTCTTACTGTACAAAAACGTATAGGTGAAAGATTATCAAAGTATATTTGTTCGTATATCATACAAAATATATAACAAATTGTAGTCATAATCACAATTCATTTATTCGTGAAAACACTTTATGTATGAAAGTGTACATGCACATAATAATATTTATTCAGTAAAAAATGTACATCGTTACAATGCTAAGCTAAAGAAACATATGTATAATAATAGGCTGCTGAATGAACTCAATTAGATGAAGCCACCACACTCAAACTAGGAAATCATAATAATAATTATAACTAAATATTTTATTTAAAAATAACCGACCTAAAAAATCTGTGGAATCACATCTACATATTTGCCAAGTTTAATTTCTTTTTTATTATTTCAAGTGATCCCCTCACTCAACAAGTCGTGCGCCTGATGGTAAGCTACACGGCTGTCCATAACAGTTGCAATGCAACTCAGAGCTTTAAATCGCAAAGATATGAGGGCACTGCCACTGCGCGTCACCCTGAGACATAAGTTGACAAGTCCCATGTGCCTGTAATTTCACATGAATTTCGCACCCTTCCACTTCAAAAGCGGAACGCAGTAATGCTCACATTACTGCTTGGCGGCAGAAATATGTAAGGTGGCAGTACTTCCCTGGACGAATTCTTTCACAAGGAGCTCTTCTACTACTTATTAAAATCAGTTAACGGAAAATAAATATAGTTCCACTGTGTCCGGCCAAACATTAGGCGTACAAAACATGTTGAAGGTACCTATGTTTATTAGTTTTATTATACATCCACTCCATGCCCTTCAACAGACTCAATCAGGTGTAACATGTTTTTTTATGGTATCACATGGGCGTGTACACATGGATTTAATAAATCAATCAGTAATTTAAACAATGTGGTTCTAAATAATAAAAATAATTTGTCATTTAAAAATTCGGACCCTTCGTAAATTGTATTAGTTATTTAGTAGACAAACTCACTTTGTTTTGGTACAATTGTAGCTGAAATATGAAAATCAATTTTAGCCGTACAATATTATAATACAACAGAAAATAATTAAACGTTTGATCTATTTATCTAAAAAACAGATACAGCAGAGAGTCTAATTAGTAAACATAAATAACTTAACAATATAAACCTACAACTTATGTTTTGCAATAGCTGCAATGAATACCAAAAAACTAATAACTTCAAAAGACACTGACCTCTATGTGATTCACCCACTTCATTTCTAGAGGCTCTTCTGTCGTTCACAGGTGAACTTTTGCATATGGACAATACTAGCTAAAATCAAGCATTATTTTTTTATGATATCCAATGACAAGAAGAACAAATGCACCTGTTGGTAAGCGACACGCCTACCCATGACAGTTGAAAAGCCACTCGAAGCTTTAAAACGCAAGAATATTGCCCACTGTACCCGTCACCTTGAAACATAAAGTTAATAAGTCACCAGCTTCACCAGTTCACCAGCAACTTTATCCTTCAAAACCAGAACACTATAATGCTCACATTACCTACTGCTTAGCGACAGTAATAGGCAGTGGCAGTACCTCCCAGGAAGAACTCTTTCACAGGGAGCTGTACTCCTACTAAAGCTAGGTGCGAAAAGAACCGACAAGTCAAATACAAGTCTTTTATTAACGTAATCGCTATTTTAACTGTGATGTGTGAACTCGAGCTTTGAATCGCAAAGATCTTTGCGGCACTGCCACTGCAACCGTCAATCTGAATAAGTAGCTAACAAGTCCCATGTGCCTGTAATTCACAAGCAAACACCTATGTATGCAGGATTATCTATAAGCATATCCCTTGGTTGATTATCTCTAGTTACAGATTTCTTACCGCAGCATGACTTTTCTTTTTATTCGCCCGATATTTCGAAACGGTTACTCTTGATTTCTTGCAGCGTTTCCATTGTCAGTTACTTTTTTCCGACAATGATATCAAGGTGAGGGGAGTCGTCGACCGTCAAAGACAGTAGGCAGACATGTCTGCTCTTAAACTGGTGAGACGTGAGCGTGCATTAACAACTCTGCCACCAAAGAGGAGATTTGGTAGTGGACTTTAGAGTCCACGTCTTAGCGATGGCAACCGTTTATTGTAAGGTGCGTAACAGGAAGCGAACGTGCCTACAGCTCCGGTACCTACCTAGAAAATAGGGAGAATACTGTAGACACGTGCACGCGGGGCGGCTCACCCGAGGCACTAGCCTCTTGAGAACCGGATGAAGTCAGTGACGGCGATCTGTGACAACCCTGTACACCGGCTGATCTGGGGTCAGAACCTGAACTTAGAAGACTTTAAACTGCGCACGCCTATAACCTATGTTACAGGACCTTTCTCGTATACCCTAAGAGTCGGAGAGAGTTAGAGAGGGTCACTATTGTCAAAACTATTACAGAAATGGGGCTGTTCTTAAAGCTTTACACAACGGGGGGTGAACGATCCAATAGCTCTGGTACCCATCTGGACAGTAGGGAGTTGCTGCATGTACACCCTGGAGCACTGGAGAACCGGATGAAGTCTGTGCCCATGAGCTGATCTAGGGTTAGGACCTAACTAATGAGGTCCAAGTTTATTTGAACAGGTAATATTGCCCTTCCCGTGTAATTAAAGGGTTGAATAGGAAAAGGCACTATAATCTGTAACGCACACACACACACACACACTCACTCAACACACGCACACACTCAACATAGCCCCGCACTAAGGAAACCCTGTGTCGCAGGTGCCATGGACACATACATAGACAACCACAAATTACACCCAAACTCACGAGATAAATAAATGTAGGCCATACAAATATTTCTCTCGGCCCGGGAATCGAACCTGGGACCGCTGCGTGGCAGTCCGATATGATAACCGTTCGGCCACGGAGGCAGACAAATCAAAACTTCATAGAAGATATGAAACTGTTCTTAAAGCTATTATCTGCCGCTTACCATACAACTTGTGACCATGGAGTACGTAATTGTTCCAAAATATGGGGAAAATAAATATTTGTCATGATGTGGTAAGGAACCTGGAACTGGTGATAATCATTGAATGAATAACCACGAGAGTTTATATTCTATATCAGGACATTGTTATAGATTCGTTCACGAGAACTACGTTCTTAAGTCAATACCTAAACAGTTAAATGAGGTTATTATTACCATTATACAGACAAAAACTTGAGAAGCATTTATTCTTAGCACCATTTTACAAACCTACAATAAAACTATATAAAAAACAATTTACGACTAAAGTAAGAAGTGTTACACAAAATATTTTCACTCTCATAAGCGAATGTAGGTTGTAAAACATATTGCTTTCCATAAAAACAAATTGAAATTTCGGTTTATAAAGAAATTCAATGTTATATAATACATGATGTCATTTACACGGGGTACATAGAAGATTTTGGATTCTTATATTTTTATGATTATCATTAAAAGAAGAGATAGGTAACCAACGTCCAACCAGCTCCAGGAACACAGATACCGAGAGATTACATACAGTTCGTAGTTTAGAGAAAATGGTTTTATTTGAAAAGTAAATAAATAGTTTCCAATCAAAAGAATTTAGTCGATACGTGTATTTAACTCTAAAAATTACCCAAAACTTTCGACGGCTCTTGAAGGGCCTAAACCCTACGGGAGGAACTAAGCTTTTCCTTACGGGGTACATTGATCCATATACGTCTAAGTAGAGATTTTTTATTGATACAAGTGATAATACTTGTGATTTCTCATTCCAGCACCATGATGATCATCACCATCACGAGCCAGGCATGCCGTTCGACTTTGCTTATTCAGTGAACGAAGACGGGAACGACTACAGCCATAACGCAGTCTCTGATGGTGACGTCACGCGTGGCGAGTACAGAGTCGCACTGCCCGATGGACGCACGCAGATTGTCAAGTACACTGCTGATTGGAAGAACGGATTTAATGCTGAGGTATGAACGTGATCTGTATTTGATTACGACGAAAATAAACAGGGGTTATGGTTGAAAATCCATCTAGAAACTAATCGTCTATTGAAACACTTAAATTTAGGTGAAGAAGAAAAACCAGACCGAGAGAAGTCAAAGCTTTGGTAATGTTTTATTTGCTGTTATTTAAATGTAACGCTTTTGCAGTTTTCGAACAAGGAATAGTGGCCATGGTCACACGGTTGTATCTGAGCCTGAAAGCGGTTTCTGATTGCAGAGACGCGAACAGGGTCCGGTTTAATGCCTCTATAAACAGCCGTGTCTTCAACAAAACAGAGTGCTTTCCACTTCGACTTTCCCAGATATGTTCATGCCGAAATTGACCACCTTGAGTTACATTTGGACTTAGTATCCAACCTCAATTTTGGTCGCTACATCGAGTGCTTAGCAAAAACTGCTGCCCAAAAACAAGAGAATTTTCAGAGCCAGGCGGTACTTCATACTAGAACACAATTTAAATCTTTATCAAGCACAAGATCAGCCGTGTATGAAGTGTATCTCTGTCCGATACTTGTTAGATCCTTGGACTTGGGCGACGTCAAGTCAAGTCAAATGAATTAATCATTTATTCCATAGG
Organism: Hyposmocoma kahamanoa; assembly: GCF_003589595.1. Taxonomy (NCBI): domain Eukaryota; kingdom Metazoa; phylum Arthropoda; class Insecta; order Lepidoptera; family Cosmopterigidae; genus Hyposmocoma; species Hyposmocoma kahamanoa. The sequence goes on from NW_020653757.1 coordinate 1,653,518, forward strand.
TAAAATTTTTACACTTGGAAATGTCAGTTAAGCTACTGCTCGTTCACAGCGCTGACCTCCCTGAAAATAACGAGCAAGAAACTCTAGAGATGGCTCTTTCAAATAAACTTAAATGCTTTGGAATACACATTGAATCATAATTGTGTGGAATCTAGATTCATGTTGCCTTTCCAGGCATCTTTATCTAACAATTCGTCTTCAATTTTGTTCAACTAAAACTTGAACAAAATTGAAGACTGGACTTCAAGTAAATTGACAACCACTCTCGTGTGAAATAAAAGCTCTTTAATAGCATTCACCGCCTACTATGTCAGTTTTCTATCGAATTTATTTTGGTATGTGTGCGCAGAAACTTCCATTCAGTTCTATCCTTTATCAAAGTCCGAAACATTCCATCTTTATGTCACTAAATTCATTCCCATTTTCATGGAGCGCTTTGCTTCATCTTTATAGAATAACTGCCGGCATCTATATGTCCCGGAAGCTACAATGGGATATTGAAGGATAACGCGAATAGATTAATGCATAACACAATCGACCACATAGCTGGTTAACCTCAGATAAAAGTGTGGGCAAGCGTTAGTTTATTACATTTTAGTACATATAAAACACAATTAACACTAGTGGTATTATTATAATTGGATAAGTAAAGAGAACGGAAGCCATACTGTGTTATCAAAGCATCAATATAACAAATGCCCTTGGCAAATAAGGCCTCATGTGATAATACCTCAAAAACGCTTTTATCACATGAAAGTTGTACGTGCATTGCACGAAATAAATTGCGTATTTGTCAAATTTTATCTCTCCTATTTAAGTATTATATATGTATCGACAAATTTCATTTGTAAATGCGCTAAGGACATTAAATTTATAATGTATATTCTATGCTGTTTCGGTTGCAATAAGGTATAAATTACAATGCTTCTTCAAATGCAATCTTGAAACCGACCTCGGAAATGTAAAAGTTTTGATTTCACTTGATTATTGGTTTTTCCAACCTATGAATAATAATTTTAACATCCATATATCTCCATCCCCAGGTGAGCTACGAAGGTGAAGCAAAATACCCCGACCAACCTGCGGGTGGATATCCTTCCGGCCCCAGCAGACCTTCTGGACCCGGCCAGGCGTATGTACCCCCCGCCCAGGGTGGTGGTTACCAGTATTAGGACCCAGACAGATGACTAAAGGACTTATTGTGACGTGTGTTGTGTGGATATGTATGTAATTATATAAATTGTATAAATAAAGTTTGAGCTCATAGGGAGCGGTCACGCGTTCTGTAGCATTCAATCATATGTTCAGTCACGCGAGCGTGAAATATGTGATATTTAGTCACACATGTGCTTATAACTTTTGAAAAATTACTGTAACACACGAATATGTCATGTAATAGGATACAAGACAAGAATAACCAAGTATTTTACAAGCAGTACAGTGGGCGGGTGACCTCTCTAGAGTCTTTATTTGGTATTTTAGACTATAATTGACTCCGATGTTATGAATGTCGAAAGTTTGTAAATGAAAACGACGTATTGCTAAAAATATGAACTATGTATGTATAATAACAACGAACGAAGAGCCGTATCATTTTGTTTCTTTTACAAAATACTTCCAACGTCGGCGTTATTAAAATATTAAAAAAAAAGTAATGTTACCACTAGATTTATAGCTACCAACCTATTCCATATTTATGATATTTTAGTTACGGCCAGTTGATAAAAAGTGTGATTTTATTATCTTATAATTATTTTGTAATATTTTCTTATTCTATTTCTTTGTATCAACATGGTGTGTATTACAAATTTAAAGTAATGTTTTGTAAGTACTTTACCTGCCTAGCTAGAATTACGATTCCATTTTCTACAAAGCAACGACAAAAATCTAAATAATCGTATACTGCCTGTGAAAATCTAGAATAAGTTTTGATGGTTGTAATGTGAATTGGTTTTTAAAAGGAATGATCTTGATAACGCAATTTTTAATACTCAAAATAATATCTAGAAATATTTATTGTGAAATTGTTGCAAAAATTACTTTTGTACCCAATTTTTTTACAAAAATAAACTTAAGATACAATTACTTCGTGTTTCTTTAATAATTTTCCCCTAATAACGTCTGTATTAGGCCAGTGAGAGACGGTTGCTTCTCAAACGCGAGGTTTGGTTCGAATCCCTGTGGCAGCATGTGTATGTGTGAGTGAGTATGATGCGGGTGCGGGTGCGGGTGCGGGTGCGGGTGCGGGTGCGAGTGCGAGTGCGAGTGCGAGTGCGAGTGCGAGTGCGAGTGCG
>NW_020653757.1:1655821-1682048 GCF_003589595.1 Hyposmocoma kahamanoa
TGTGTGTGTGTGTGTGTGTGTGTGTGTGTGTGTGTGTGTGTGTGTGTATGTGTGTGTGTGCGTATGCGCGTGCGTGCGTGCGTGCGTGCGTACGTGACTTCAATTTCTATTTACGTATGTACAACATGGAACTTTCAAATTGAAAATTACTTACCCTTACCCTTACCGTAAATTACGGACCCTTGGAAAACATGTGGATAGGGACCCGGAAAAGTATCGATACTTTTCGGTATTGAGTACTTTTCCTTCCCTTTTTGGCAAGTATCCTATTGGACACAGAGTCATTAGCGTATAAACTTTATAGTATAATGCTTAGATATATACTATATGTATAAGGTGCTGTTGGATAATTTTCTGAAAAATTTCAAATGGTGGAAATTTTTCCGGAAAAATTCCCGAAAACTTGAAAAAATATATTTCCCCAGTTCGCATACGCCAAAAACAGGTACTTAGAACTCTGCGAAATCTTGACGTGAATAAAGCTAGCGGGCCAGATGGAATTCCAGCGGTAGTCCTACGTAACTGTGCGCCTGAGTTGTCTCCTGTTCTCACACGCCTGTATCGCCTCTCACTTGAGACTGGTGTAGTTCCCAGGTCGTGGAAGCTTGCAAACGTGGAACCTGTGCTCAAAAATGGAAGTAGAGCTGACACTGTCAATAATAGACCTATCGCAGTCACTTCCATACTCTGCAAGACTATGGAACGTGTACTCAACAACCGTCTCCTGTCATATTTTGAAGACAATGACCTCCTCAGTGATCGCCAGTATGGATTCCGACGATCTACCGGGGATCTTCTTGTGTATGCCTGTCACATATGGAGCGAGGCTATAGAAAAGCAAGGCGAAGCACTTGCAGTGTCTTAGGACATTTCTAAAGCCTTTGACGGGGTCTGGCATGCGAGGCCTTTTAAGCAAGCTTCCATGTTATGGGCTGACCTTTGCAATTGGATCTCGGATTTCTTGAGTAGACCACTCGAATGGAACTGGAAGGCTACTCTTCCGTACATATGGCGATAGATCGCTGGAGTTCCTCAGGGTTCCGTATTATATTGTCTGCATCTCTCTGTCTGCTGCATATCAATGATATGTTAATTTCAGGTACCTTTGCGTATGCTGATGACAGCACAGTTGTAGATAGGTACTTGACCAATGCAAAGGTCAGAGGAGAGGAAATCCAGTGTTGTCGAGAGTCCATGGTTAGCAGCTGCCCAGCCACAGTATACGTCTTAGCCCTAAGGTCTCCAAACAAATGTTGCTCCACACTATGGACAGTTTTTACTGGCATTGAAAAATATTTAAAATTTGAAAAATGGCATTGAAAAATTTTCAATTCCATTCAAAAAGTTGATTTTTTATTTAATGTAATTTTGTTTGTTACTTATTTAATGCGAATCTTCGGATTGTTAAAAATAGCAATAAACTGTAATGTAATCATATTTCTAGTAGAATACACAAAGTAGATTACACATAAATATAAAATACCAACTCTTCCTATAATAAAACTAATATACAAAAATATTTTACTTTGTTCATAAATAGGTTTATAATAACTGCTGCAGATTTTTTCATCCGCCCTTTCTACTAATATAAGCACCTACGACCCTTATGAGTGAGCAAAGAAAGTCATCCTATTTCATTCACTCCCATCGCCGAAATGGCCTGATTTGAAGAGAACTACAACAAGTGGCGCGCTCAGTCACCACGGAACGGAGATCGCGCATTGTATCAAATACGTATGTCGTGATGTGAGTGACGGGGATAGCTATTGGAACGGAGGAACACCTATGTGACTCTGGAACGTCGTTCCTTCGGAACGAGTCACGGTGATACTGTGTGACAGCGGATCATCGTGATTTTTTCATCGTGACGTTATTTATCACCCACCTCTACAATACTCAAGTCTGCTCAAATCCTGGCTTGAGCATTGAGTAGAGTTCTGGAATACGACCCTAAAATTTTTCTTCTAGGAAAACTAACGGTGTTACAAAACAAAAATATGTAACACAAAATGTTAAGAGCATTCAAAATTATTAATCTGTTATTAATTAATATTAGCTAATGATGCACCATTAAATAAACACAACATATCGAAAAACGGATTAAAATTACAAAATTACCATGTAATGGACACTACACCACGGAGCAATTAAGATGAATGATTGATACATTGATAGAGTCATTGATCCGTTAACCCGTTGACTCGAACGAAGGTTCTATTAAACGAATGCTCTATCGAACAAATGTTCCACGTGACAAATGACCCAAACGAAGAGTGAGAAGGCGAACCGTGTCGTGATTGGGGACTTCGCGTGAGCGAACGAGACAACAATAATATTGGGAGTTGTTGAATAATGTCTAAAATTACAACAATAAAGGAGAATATTGCGTGCATGACCTATAAACTCTAAAATGATCGGGTTATTTAGTAACCGGGTCATCGGGTCATAGGTGCTGTTCGAATCGTTTTGGTTCGATCGAACACGATCGACAGTGACACACATCTACTGTCATTGTCAAAGTCAAAGTGTGAACGTTAAGTAAAAAGTGCAAAGTGGTAATAAATTGGTATTATCTTCCTTCTGTACTTTCGTATTTATTAATTATGATACGCATCTACAATTTTTCTTAAATACCGTCTGAATGCCTTCTAACACTGACAACAAAATAATATAACCTCGACAACCATGACTTCCAATCAAAATAATTCAAAAACGCAATTATGGAAAAAGAAGATAGAGCAATTGCTGTTTTTGAATAAAGTATGTGGCGTGTGCTTAACGAATAAACAGGAGATGATGCACTGTAATGATATTTATCGCATAGAAACTGAAAATTCCGCTAAGGAATATTTGTTGAAGGATATAATTGATGATACATTTGGACACCAGGTATGTTTTTATTATTAAACTATTAGCTTAACACTCAGATAGCTGATGTCGAAATAGAGGGAGATAGTGGCCCCATTAGTGTAATGGATTACACACATTATTTTTTGACATCAAACTCTCTCAATGAAGATTAAATTACAGATGATAAAACATTGACAGAATTAGCATTATTCATTTTGTCAAAGATATTTTTATGCTACCACCTCTGTGGTCGAACAGTCACCTTGCTGGTCTGCCAAGCAGAGTTCCCAGGTTTGATTCCCTTATTTCTCTCATGACTTTGGGTGTAATTTATCATTGTCTATGTGTATGTCCATGGCACCTGTTGCGATACATGATTTTCGTAGTGCGGGGCTATAAATCTGTGTTACATTATTATTTGAGCATTCGATAGAACACAAATATTATTATACAAGGAAAAAAAGAGATGCAGGTGAAGACCTTGACAAAGTTATTTAGATCAAAAGGGAAAACATCAATATTGTATCGCAACAGGAACTAAACAAAGTCAAAGTCAAAGATTATTTATTCCATAGACAAAATAAATTTACACTTGAAAATGTCACATTTAAGCTACTGCACACAGAAACAGAAATGATTGACAATTACTCCACTGATGAGAGGTATTTTAAAGATAAGATATAAGAAATAGCATTATCCATTACTTTTCAATTCCAGGTCTCAAACCTCCTGGCAGCATCATATCTCTGCAGCACATGTGTCACAAATATACTGAAAGCTCATCGTATGATAAGTGACATTCGTTACAACTACAAAGTTCTTCACAAATATTTCACTATCATATCAGGACATGCAGAACACAGTATTTCAATGAAAAATGAGCAGAAACAATTGATGTTAACGATAGACAACGTTACGAGTCTCAATGTGCCATCTACGGTCACTGTAGCCGACCAGTATAACGAGAATGGAAATGTAACACAAATATTTTTATGTGAAGTAGATGATTTAGACTTGTCCAATAATCTAGAAGAGCAAGTAAATAATTATTTGAAATATGAATGCCCATATTGTGGTAAACAGATCAATGATTATCAATCTCTTAAAACACATTTAGTTAGCCATTCTGAAACAGCATTTAAGTGTCCAAAATGTGGGAAGAAGTTCAGTGTTTTTGAAAAATATATTAATCACAGAGACAAAGATCATTCAGAATCTGTTTCATTTTGTAACACATGTCAAATTATTGTTCACGGGGAAGGTATAGAAGAACATGAAAATGTTCATAACGATCAAACATTTATTTGTGACACCTGTAAAGAAACTTTTATGACTAAATCTGCTTTAGAACGGCACATTTCAACAATTCATGCACACGTCCAATGCCAATATTGCTTTAAAGACTTCATCAATGAATTCAAGCTAAACCATCATAGATGTCTTTTTAAATGCTTAGAATGTGTGGACAATTGTTTTCATGAAGAATATTTGGCATCCTACAGAGAGCAGTACTTGGCAATGGAGAAGAAATTCAAATGTATCAAATGTGATTTCATGTATTTGACAAGGAGTCAACTAATCTGTCACGCCAATGAGGAACATTTGTTACATTTTCCATTTTTATGTGACTTGTGTGGAGATAATTTTCCTTCCAAACCGCATCTTACAGCGCATATGTATAAGAAACATGTTGATATAGACATTCTTAACCCAACAAAAAATGGCTTTGATGAATGTACTACAGAATGTGATCAATGTGGAGATCAATTTGATTCTGAAGTAGCTTATTGCAAGCATATGAGAAAACATTTAAGTGAACAAGCTCAATGCTTGTATTGTTTAAACACTTACAGCAACATAGCACGCTTAAATTTGCATTTAAAGATTAAACACCCCGAAGAATTAAACAACAAAAGTTTCATTTATCAATGCACTATGTGCCCAGAAGATTTTAATTCACGACCAGAATTCCTGAATCATATTGCTTCTCATCCGGAAGGTACTGAACACAAGTGCCGTACTTGTGGGGATACATTTCCTTCAAAGAATGTATATTTCTCTCATGTTCGAAAGCATACAATTAACTATGATAGAGAATGTCCTATATGTTTTAAAAAGTATACTAAACATACTATTGCTAGACATTTAAAATCACACATGAGAGAAAGCAAGACAGAAAAATCATCAGACTCGTATAAAAAAGGAAAACAAATCTCATGTGACGTATGTGGTATTTCTTTGCACAATGAAAAAGCATTAATAAAACACAGTCAAGAACATAGTGAGTGTCAACAATGTGTACATTGCAACAAAATTGTGAGCTTTGTATTGTACAAGAAACATTTACGAACACACAATTTGATTGATGGGAAAAGATGGAAAGTTTGTAAATCATGTCCTTACAAAACAAAATTCTCTGTATGTTTAGAAGCTCATGTTAACAGATTCCATTTACAAGTACGTCCTTACGAGTGCACGATTTGCAGAAAGAATTTTTATTCAGATTATACATTGAGAGGTCATTTATCAACTCATAATTCAGAACGACCAGAGTTATACTGCCACATATGTGGTAAGAAGTTCATAAGTAAAAAAGCTCTGGTATTGCATACAAGGTTACATACGGGCGAAAAGCCTTACCCGTGTGAATTATGTGAACAAAGGTTTTTGTCTGCTAGTAGGAGACGACAACATATGATTCGGAAGCATTTTGAACCGAGCGTAAAATGCGAACTCTGTCACAAGACATTTTATACTAAAAGTGATTTGAGGAGGCATGTAGGAGACTGCCATGGCGGGGGAGAAGTGAAACGGAAGAGAGGGAGAAAATCGGAGAATGTTCAAACTTCTAATGCTGACTAATATATTATATTCTTTAAAATATCAATTTGTTGCATTTTCAGTAGTAAAATTTTCGTTCGGACAGACTAAAGCGTCTAAAGCCTTAGTGCCTGATAATGCACTTTCAAAGATAACAGTATAATACATACACTTAACATTTTTCATTTGTTTATTTACTGTTTACTAAGTACTATACAAAGTTTTGATTTCAGCAACTTAAATTGCAAAGAGAAGAAAATATAAAATCTAGTTTCAATTGAATGAGACAGTTTTTATTTACATTGTCTACACCTACAGGATAGATTCTGTATATTACTAAATCTATGGTCTACACATAGTTATATAGATTTAAACAAGATCATTGTATTTAAATGTATACCTTGCCACTCGTCTTAGGTTTTAAACAGATGCAGTTATTTAGGTAGGGATGGTAAAATGTCTCTGGTAACTTGTAATTCTTTGTATATGAATAAAAACAAAGTAGGTTACCAATTTAATTCCTTTTTATTATCTTAATAATTACAAATAGTGTAAACAATTATTTTATACAGAGGTAGGCATAAAGTTCTTTGTTAATTAATAATTATTTAGATAGCAATAAAACAGAAAATAATCAATACAGTTCTATTTATTCTCTTAGCATTTACAAATAGTGTAAATAATGAGAAATAGCACAGAGACCTTTGATCAAGTTAGCGTGTAAGGAAAAGGCTACAGCAGATTCCATATAAAATGAGAAAAATAATATACAATCTTTAACACATCAAGTGTAATACAGGTCTATCAATATAATAAGACGGTTCGAATGGTACCTAACAAATGCTGCAATGCAAAACATTTTTTCGTTTAAATAGAAAAGTTGGAAAATAAAGTTTAATTGATTGTAATAATGAATATTATAATGTTTTATTACCATGATGTTCATTTAATTTCGTGAAATGAATTTGTTTGTATTAATAATAATTACAATAAAATTCAATTAACCAGTAACCAATTAAAATGACACTGAATTTGTAAGTTAACTAGTAATTTATCTATTCAAATAATAATAAAAAAAATATCATTAATAGATAAATTTCTATTTATATATATATTCTCACAGTAAACACCAAAAAAATACATACAGAACAGCAATAAAACCATGGCAAATTTAAAAATAATTAATTAATTAGACATGCTATTTAAAAATGTCACTAGCAGAGTTCATAATTTCGATAGCTCCAATTAACACTGTGCCAACTTTATTTTTTGGTCAATATCTGTTATTTTTACAAACAGCCATATATGTTTACTAATTTTATGATCCCCGAATTTTGTAAAAAAACAAAAACAAAAAACGAATTTATGAAAAATTTAAGACTGGCCCAAAAATTTGGTTGGCGTAGGGTCCATTGGCAGTATGGATTAAGTACAGTCAAGAGCACGTCAAGCTTGTACTTTTGGACCGTTCTTGTCGTTAGCGGCATAGAGTTGGGTTTAAATCTTAAGTGTCGAGCTTGACGTACTCTTGACCCTGTACCTACATTTCATCTTGCAACGAATTCATTTTGCGTGGAAATGGGACGAAATAGATGTTTTGCATTTCAATGAAAATTACAAATGCTTAGAAAGTGGTACCCACATCTTTGGGGTTAGGAAACCGGGACATTTTAGGGGCTTCGTTGATAACAGACTTGTAAATGGTATATAAATTTTAAAAATATTGTTGATTCGTATAGTTATTTATGCCTAGATTAACCATTTTCTTATGCATGCTGAGAATCGTGTTATATACTTAGACCTTTGCCACTGACATAAAGTCTTCCAAATACTATAAAGGTAATAGGACAGGAAGGTATCACGGAGAGTGTGCGATGGAATTACACGATTTAATTCCGCCTTCCCCTTTTTATCATCGGGGGACTAGGCGTAGGCTTGGCTTCCACCCCTATGTTGTGGATATTCCAAAGATTCGCACGAAACGTTACGTTTCCACATTTATATGGCGAACGGCTATGTAGTGGATATCCCTGCCTGCAGACTTGTTCCCTGAACGTTATAACTCGGACCTTTTCAAGGCGAGAGTGAATACGCATTGTTTAGGTGTGCATGCTCCATCGTCGACCTCATCATTTCAACAAAAAAAAAACCAGGAAGGCCTTAATAATGAAGATACCACCACTGACCATAAATAATACTTAATTTATAAACACAATAAGATAAAGCCCACGCTTTCATTGTGATCCAGATATCATAATTGGTCAATCAGAAGAAAAAATGAACCATGTTCACATGAGTTTTAAGCCCAACCTTGTTAACAAAAACCTTTTTGCATAATTTACAACAAAATCTACCACCGTGCCATTTGTTCATATGTTTTATGACTAAACTCTCAGAATAGAACATCTGTGAACATAATAAACATTGATGCGGTTTAATTCCTATATGTTTTCTTATATGAATGACGAGTTGTTTTCGGGATTTCAAAGCTTTTGAACAAAATTCACATTTTTCTTTTGAACGCAAGGAGTGCACTTTTTTATGACATTTCAGATTTTTCTGTGTATAAAATTGTTTCTCACACATGTCGCAAGAATAAGGCTTTATTTGTAGATGGGTTTTATTGACATGTATCGTAAGTTCATTATCATTCGTATATTCTTTTTCACAAAAACTACACGTTTGTTTTTTATTCTGTGCATGTATGTTGAACTTCATTGCATGTCGTTCCATGTGCTTATTAAAGTTAGCTTGTGAACTAAAAACTTTGTAACAAAGATCACATCTTCTAGATTTATGCTTTCTTTCATGTAAATTCTTTTTACTTTCACTTGAAAACGCTCTGCCACAAGTTTTACAAGCATAGCACATTTTTTTGCTTAACAAATGCACCATTTTCATATGTTCGTGTAAGTTGAACTTTGATGTGAAGTGCAATAAACAGATTTTACATGTTGTTCTTCTAATTCTATGTTTCAAAATGTGTATTTTTAAAAAGTAATCAGACATGAAATGCTTATCGCAAATTGGACATGTAAATTTTACTAAAGGCCTCGATTTTCCACCTTTCTTTGCAACTATTTTACTGTCAACATCTACTTTTTGGTAACCATTAACTAATATTTCTTTATTTTCTGTTACCGTTTGCTTAAGAATTTTTTTACCGTTTGATTCGTTTTTAAGACTAGTTTCTTCTTCGTCACTTTCACTTTCCGACTTTATTCTAAATTCGTCTTCTAAAACTTGAACTTGGAGTTTACTCTCATCAATTTCTTTCTCATCTAGTAACAAATTGTCATCAAAATCATCTTGCTGTATAGGCATGATACCATTATCAGCAATCTCTATAAATATCTTGTCTTCGACTCTCGGTAAATTATTTAAATTCTCTAACATATTTGTAAGGCAAATATTAAGTCTTTGCCGTATATATCGAATTCTGTTTGTAAATATGTACGAAATAATAGCATGATCTAAGCATTTTGAACATATTTTGTTCCCAGTATAGTTGTGTAGGAGATTCATCTGCAACAAAAAAAGGGAAAGGTTGAAGCGGATTCATAACATAAATTACATATGTAGGTAAAGTGGTTTGTATATTAACATAAAAACAAAGCAGAAATAAAGTAAATAAAAGTATATAGGGGTAAAAAATTAATAGGATGGGAAATTCTAAACAACATATCAGTGTAAGTAATTTGCAATGTCATATTTTTTACTTTTCTGACCTTATAATATGTTAAATCTAACCTATAAACTTAAATATAACTTATGTTTTATATCCTCTTCAACATGCAATCAATTATTTACTGTTTAGAAGTTCTTCTCGAAGCTTTTTTGAATGGTCTCAAGTTCTTCTTTTCATCCTGAGATCCTTTACCAATATTGAACTGGAGCATCAAGGGCAATTTATTAGAAATGTCCTCAAACTCCATATTTGTATTGTCAAAACTTAAGTTTGAGATGTTTAAGTCATATGCTTGATGCGTGTTATTATTGTTCATATTTTTAACCAATTTTTGGTCAATACTTTGTCCAACATTTATGTCCCTACCAACAGTTGTAACAATATTTTCTGAAATCTCCATATCTTCAAATATTTTAGTTGGCAATTGTTCATTCATTTCTTTTTCCATAGAAAATGATAAATCTAGTTTATTATTTACTTGATTTGCAAAATTTACTTTAAATTCTACATTTGTTTTTCCCAGATCATATATTTCAGATGCAATGTTGAAATTAATATTATCTGTAAATGCAGAGACATTTTTTATCACTTTCTGTCCAAATTTTGTAGCAAATTTTTTATTGTGTCCCCAATTAAACTTAGAAACCGATGTTACTGAATCTAAAACATAATGGTCACAACACATGCAAGTTTCTCTGTTCATAGTGTTTACAGTTAGACAAATATTACATTGCCATTTGGCTTTCTTAGCAGATACATTGTGAGCATCCCCTACAATTTTGCGTTTCGCACATTTATTATCTTTTTCAAAGATAATATTACTTGAGGTGGCTTTACCAGTGATTATATGATTCACATCGAAATCTTCACGCTCTTTGAGTTTTAATATGTTTTCTGATATTTCAAATTCACTATCTACAATGGTAGATATTTTGGAAAACGAAAGCTCAGTTTTTCTCGAACTCTTGCAAATGTCACAATTATTGTTATTGAAAATCCAGCAGAATTTACAAGGCTTCTTTTCAGTAGCATTGTCGGAAGAGCTGATCTGGCAGATTTCTCTTCTATTATACAATTTAAGTTCTTCATCCTCATTTATTCTAGCAACACAGTCTTTGCAAGTAGGCTTCTTGAATATCCAGCAAATTTTACATTGTTTCACCTCGACATTTTTGGTTTCAATAAAACTGTCGGTGGATTTATTATCATCTATAACATACTCTGGCTTTGAAAATATGAAATTTATATTTTCTTTACCTGGTATATGTTTTTCGTATTTATTTGCCATATCTATATCAATGTTGTGTGGACCACCCTTGTGACCACTTTCATCAAAATCATAATTAATACATGTCACTTTACCATTAAATCTTTCCGTACCACTTTCATTATTGGTATAATCACTTGTTTCAGCATTCTGTCCATTATTACTTGTAATCCATTGATTACCTTCATCAATAAAGTCATTATCCATAATTACTCGTTCTAAATTAATTAAAGGTACAGCAAAACTAAATAAATATGTTTTACCATACTCTTTCTTTTCAGTAGATAGTATTATAGGTGCTGAAATAACGTAGTTTTGTTTTGAATATGACTTTTCATCTTTAATTTTCTTAATAATAGACATAATGTTTGCTTGATAAGGAATACACAGATCTTGGTATTTGTATTTTTGTTTCAGCTAGAAAACACAATCAAAAGTGTAATTATTGATATTGCCAGATGCGATAGTAAATGCATAATAGAGGATGCACTATTGCACAGGACTGTATATAAGGCATAACCACAAAAAAATCAATAGTTACATATAAAACATACAAAGGTACTAATTTTACTTAAAACAAACATAAGTCACAATTGGCAAATAGAAAAACGAGATTCATAAGAGAACAAGCAAAGCTATAAAAAAATCTATCTTGTTAGAGTTGTTAATTCAGATTCCTTGTCACAATATCAATTTCTGCATGCTACACCCACGAAAAACGTTATATTTTAATAGCTTTGTACAGTCAACAGCAAATCAAGCTACACTTTTGTTTGAATATTGCCTCCAGTGCAATGGAGCAACATCCCTTAATGTGTAGCTTGATATGCTACCTTCTGTACAACATTCAAAATATTTCTGCTATGCATTCATCAATGCAGATCAATTCTAAATGCGTCCATATAGTCATCAAGCCAGCCTGCTAATTATGACTTAAATGCTATGTGTTCAAAAATACAGATATTTTAAAGTGTGTTGAGCAATTTAAAAATGTAATACATAGAATACATTACCTCTGGCACACTAGCACCAAGAATATTAAATACACTCCGTTCTCCAGTCAATTCAGGGTATCCTCCATGCAAACATATTGTCTTATCAAGATCTGTCATCTGTGATTTGTTGTCTAGACAAACAGAACATAGAGTATCCATTTTACGTTTCAATAATTGCTGCAACACCCTTCCAAACTTATGTTTTTCTATATGCTGTAAATGTATATGGTAATCTTCACTAATATACCCACATTCTTTACATTCAAAAGCCTTTTCAGATTCAGATATTAGTTCTAAATTTTTATGTGACCGTAGATGTTTTTTCAAATGAAATTTCTTAGAAAACGACTTTCCACATAATCTGCAGTTATACCACATGGTTTTTGGATGAATCATTTCGTGATTTACTAAAGATTCTAAATTTGGTAAGACTTGCCAGCATCGTTTGCATTCTAGCTCCGACATCATTGTTTCATTTGTCAAAGGTACAGCACCAGAATTTATAAGGTAATGTATTGGGTCAGCATAATCAATCACATACTTATGTTCAGTATATAATATGTTTTGATTGGGGTTTTGCTTCTGCCTACCCCTTTTCTTAGTACGTTCTAAAGGGTCGAGCTTCTCCAGTTTTTCATACATGTCATCAAAACAGTTTCGTAATGCGCGCTCTGATCGTTCACATTGTTGGGCAAAAAGATAAAAGCGTGTGGTTTCATTTAGACATTTTTCACAGATTTTGTTTGGAAAATTTGGGTCGTCCACTACCTGAAATTGTATGGAAAATTTGTTTTCATAAAGAGTGCAAATTTTCATGTTACCAATGTAGCTTTAGTGACATAAATAATATAGAGGCACAAGGTGACATTATTTTTTTAAAGCACTGTATAGTATGTAGAATATTATTACCTAAAAATTTTATAACCAAATACACAATAATTATTTTTCCAATGAATCAAACCACATCTATACATTTCAATGCTGAAAAGGTAAAACGTTTGACATGCATTTGGAAAACATTACAAGAGAAAAATTTACTCTAAAATATTTTTTTTTATTATTTTTTTCTAATTTTATTTGTTAACCCTTAATTACTCGCGTGGGGTACATTTGGACCCCAACGCAAGTTTCAACGACTTTATTTTCTTAAAATTACCACGTGTGTTGCCCACGCGCTTAGTAGCTTCCTAGAACAACCCCCACGCCATAAAACAGTCGCGGGCATGACCTGGTAGTGTGCGGTTGTGTCTGTATAGTGCGTTTGGGGTACGCTCGGACCCCACGCGAGTGTATACGTGACTTTTTTGGAGGTAAGATTTTTATTATTTTTTTGTATTTCTTATTTTTTTAGTTCATATATGAAATATACGAATATTTTTTGTTTCATTTTAGGGTCTCAAATAACACACAATGAGTTTCCACCACAATCGTTCACTCAATAATCGGCAAATTGAAGAATTTTTGGAAGAGGAGGAATTTTTTGATAGTCCTTCTGAAGAAGAAGGCGAACAGATAATATTAGATAGCAACCACGAATCGGAATCTGCTCAAAGCGCTGTCAGTCAGTGGAGTAGTGAAGATGAACTGCCAGTGTATTTGTTGCCGGAAAATGACAGGGTACCCACAGTACATAGTAGAAAAAATTCTGTCTATGTTGGAAAAGATAAAGTAACTGAATGGTCTAAGTTACCACCAAGAACTAGTGTCAGAACTCGGAGCCATAATATAATAAGAGAATCCGCTGGACCTAAAGGACAGGCAAGGGCGGTAACAACATTCACAGAGGCTTTCGTGACTGTTTTTACTAAAGAAGCATTGGACCTGATTTTAATTTCTACAAACATGTATATACAGTCGGTTCAGGAAAATTTTGGGCGCGACCGAGATTGCAAGGTGCTATCTTCAGAGGAGCTATTGGCTTTCTTTGGTTTACTTTTAATGTCAGGGGTTCTACGCTCATCGCACTTGAATTACAAAGATTTGTGGGCTACGGATGGCACAGAGATAGAATTTTTTCAAACTACAATGTCTTGCAATCGATTTCTATTCATACTAAGATGCCTACGTTTTGACGACCGCAATACTAGAGAAGAAAGAAACAGCCTGGATAAACTAGCTGCAGTAAGAGATTTATGTGAGTTACTGAATGCGTCATTTCAGAACAATTATAGCTTATCAGAAAATGTAACTATCGATGAACAGTTGCCGGCTTTTCGAGGAAGATTTTCAGGCTTAGTGTATATGCCCAGTAAACCCAATAAATATGGGATAAAGCATATTGCTGTCGTGGACTCTGCATCGTATTACTTACATAAATTTGAAATATATGCTGGAACTCAACCTAATGGGCCATTCAAGCTTCCCAACGACACAGTAAGCCTTGTAACTCGTATGGTGGAAAACATTTCCGGATCTGGCAGAAACGTCACGATGGACAACTGGTTCACGAGTGTTACCTTAGCAAAAAATCTTCTCGACGACCATCGTTTGACCATGGTTGGAACATTACGCAAAAACAAGCGTGAGATACCTTCGTCCTTTCAAGGATCAAAAGAACGTGCAATCTGTTCAAGCCTGTTTGGGTTTCAACACAACCTTACATTATGCTCATACGTTTCAAAACCGATGAAGGCAGTCTTACTTCTATCATCCATGCATCATGACGACAAAATTGAAGAAAGCGATAAGCGAAAACCTGAAATAATAAAATATTACAATCAAACTAAGGGGGGTGTTGATACCAACGATCAAATGTGTGCATCGTATAATGTAGGGCGCCGTACAAAAAGATGGCCAATGGTCATATTTTTCCATCTATGTAATGTTAGTGGTATCAACGCATACGTGATATATAAAGCCATGGTGGACCACAATATAACCAGGAGAGTATTCTTGAAGCAATTGGCTGTGGAATTAGTAAAACCACACCGAACTGCTCGAAAAAATATACCATATTTGCCTCGAACACTACAAAAACGCCTGAGGCAAGACGAGGAACTTGCGACTCCTGGCCCATCTACACTCTCGACTCCTTCAACATCTAAAGGCAGGTGTGTCGTGTGCCCAAGGTCTAAGGACAAGAAAACAAGGTCCCAATGTGGGAAATGTGTAAAATTCGTCTGCAAGGATCATTTAATTACATTGTGTACAATTTGCTTTGAAAAAAACAGTTCGTAATTTTTTTATGTTTATGTTATTTTTGCTTAATTAGTTTAATTTTTTTTTGATACCAAATGTTCATTTTTGTGTTGATTTTTAAAGTTCTTTAATAAAACTATCTGATTTTCTATTAATGAAGTTTTATTTTCACTTTAAAATTGGGGTACGCACGGACCCCACGCGAGCGTTTGTGTAACTTTTTAGGCGCGAGTAATTAAGGGTTAATTATATGGAAAAGCTGAAACTTTCTACTTTTTTATATAACAAATAAAATTAGCTTTTTTTCTTAATAAAATACTTTTAATCGCTCTTCTGTAATATTTACCAAATGTATGTTGAACATTTTACCTTTCCAGCATTGAATTACGTATTTCACATACTGCTAATTCATACTTTATGTTGCACGAAAGAAGGCTCTTCGAACGACTTACCAATCCTTTCCTGTATATCTGGCACATCCTGGACAACAATCAACTACCACATTATTCCTATTAACAAATGCTTTCATCATGATGGTAAGCTTTTTTTTATAAAATATCTAGCGACGAAACGAACATGTAGTGCGTCTGATGGTAATCTAAATGCCTGTCTTATGGACAGGCGCAGACAGTTGCAGTACCACTCAGAGTTTTAAATCGAGTTCCTCTGATGAAAAATCTGAGGGGCACTGCCACTGCGCCCGTCACCCTGAGACGTAAGTTGACAAGTCCCATGTGCCTGTAATTTCACCAGCACCTTTACCCTTAAAAACCGGAACACAGTAATGCTGACATTACTGCTTGGCGGCAGAAGTAGGTAAGGTGGCAGTACTACCCTGGACGAACTCTTTCGCAAGGAGCTCTACTGCTACTAAATATGCCATCGATACGAAAAGAGGGAGAAGTTTATACTTTATAAAGCTCTCAGTTTTTGTCTTACCTTAAATGGGTGGAAAGTAGCAACCATATCTCTTATAGAGATTTTGTACAGAGCGTCTTTGCCACTAATATGCATTATCTGGTCCAAATCATTAAGCACATTGGTTACATTCATACAATATCGGCACACTTGTCTTTTTAAAGTACCGTTTAACAGTAATTCTACTGCTTTCTTTGTCGTCAAGGGCTCACGTTTCACCAGTATGGTAATGCGAGTCTTATAACATCTTTTCTGAGTTGTTTTAGGGGGAATATTGCCAATTTTTGAATATGTTTTCAATGGTTTTTGGGTGAGCGTAACTTCCATGTTTTAAGGTTAGGTTTTATCTGAAAACTGTAAAATTGACTCCTATTTTTATAGTTTTAAGAATGTAATTATTATTAAAGTTAAGCTAATCAATAATAGACTTGGATTCAATGTATTAATGTAAATATTGTTAAAACTACAAACAGTAAACGGCTATAGTCGGAGGACAACGTCACGTCCAAAAATTGGTAGTTATGATAATGTCCTACTATATCTTTCAATTTGTGGTTAATATCACGTCCAAAAAAAATAGGTACTATTTTTTTTTATTCTTTCCAAAGATTATAAACATAATCCCTGTCAAGCAACTTTTTTTTTTAACAAACTTTATGGCCAACAGATAAATCAAGTTTACAGATAACGAAACTGCTATAAATAAAGAAATAAAACTATTTTTTAATTGAATGGCAACAAAATGATGTTTATTTTTTCGTACAAACTTTTGTATTCAGAAGAATTGTTCGAAATAAAGTCTCTCTACGAGTGTCATGCTAAATATATAGGAGCATTTGAACTTTCAAACTTTGGATATTTCCAGTTTTATTTAAAAAAGTTATTGATGTTTTTTACTCAATAAATTACTACATACTTTCGATATTAGTTTAAAGGTTCTTGATATTTCTTATATTTACGGAAGAATCGCCTGGGCACATTTAACTATTACACCCTGTGTAAGATCATTGGTGTTCTAGGAATTACTGATTACTTTCAATGAAGAAACCCGACGAAACGAACGAGGCCCTGAAATGTCAAGTGCCGACTTGTTTTGCCAACTGGACAAAGTCCTGTCACTATTGCAAAATAATGCAATATTCTTATTGTTTACATCTGCTACATGTCCGGATTTCCTTTGCAAATCGTTAATAGTGATATGTGATGATAATCTACATTGGTTACAATGTCTTGGTTGAATTTGAATCAAAGTTTAAACAGTCTAAAGGGACAGATTACAAATTTCGCTTCAGAAGTTTTATCCGAAGGTGTTTCTCCCGTTTCTGGCGATGAAGCTGCTAACACAGACTCTTCTCCTAAGAACCTAGAAGAGAAATGCCAAAAACAGGAACTCGAGGTAAGTTTTCGCAATATCTATAGCATCTTAGTTATGTTTGGTATTTGACAGATGTTTATAAGGTTATGTTATGAAATTTATAAACTTAGCTATTATAATTTGGTTTGCATAGCGCCCCCGCAAATCTAGTTAATCTTCCTATTTGTTTAAACATTTTTATAATCGTAGATTCTCAGCGTGTCACTTTAAAATGGATTTAAAGTTATTTTTTTATAGTGTATAAGTATAATTGTATATTGAGTATCGCAATTTCGCGACTCGTGATTAGCTAATTCCCTTATACGATAATAACGCGTGTACATTAATTGTCACCTCGTTTTCATTGGTGCATTTTTTATTGTACCTATAGTTGCATTCATGTAACTAAATGTTGCAAGTTAATTGTAGTTTTTTGAGATAATAGAGATTGCACCACACAGCGTAGCTATGTCAGTATTTAAATTCATTGGATGTTTCCATTTGAATAGCATGTTGTCTATTATTTTTTAATACAACATATTTTCAGATTAGATGTTTATATCTTTAGTTACAGCTCTTATGAACTTGTTCTATCAGTGAGAATTCTTTGAGAATGTTTGCTTTTAAAAGCTGAGTAAGGTGGTACAAAATTATTAACACATTCAGACTGGTGTGTACCACTGTGGTGGAGAGTGGTCCATCAGTGGTCGCACACCACTTGACTTTTGGTATACTAAGAAACCCACGCCGCCATGAGAGAAAATGCTAAATTTAACTGTCAACAACGGGCAACAGTCAAATTTTCAGGAGCTTGGTATTGTGTAATACAGTAAAACAAATCAAGGTTAAAAAATTATTTATTTGAAAAAAGGACTACAAATGTACTAAATAAATAAAAAAAAACATAAATAACATAAACCAAAACATTTGTTGTCTGTAAAGGCTGGTGCCTAAACTAGGAGACTCTGTGCCTCCAGGCCTCCACCTACGGATAAAATATTCTGAAAACAATGACTACGACAATAATTATTCATATGAGAGGTAAGCAAAAATTGAATTTAAACAAAGCACAATTGTAAATAAAAGAAAGAACAATTAAATTTAAGAATTGATGGGGCGATGATGCACTGCTGGTGGCCACGTGAGAATATTTCCTGCTGAGCAGCTAATAAAGGTAATTGTGTTCCCGGTCAGAATGTGTTAATAGTAGAGCTACTTGTGAAACACGTCATACAGGGAAGTACGGCCGCCTTACATATTCCTGTCGTAATAATGTAACCTTACTGAAATTTGAAGGGAAAGGCGCTGGTGAAATTACAGGCACATGGGACTTGTCAGTTTTATTTCTCAAGGTGATGAGTGCAACGGCAGTACCCCTCAGGTCTTACGATTTAAAGTCAGGCGCACAGTTTGTTCGTCCCATCATTTAATAATGTTAAAAAAAATCACAATAAAATGAAATATCTGTATTGCAAAATTTGCAAAGAACATTTTGAAGAACTGAAAATGTTGCAGTTAATGCTAGTGCTAGTGTTAAACCATGATGATGACGACTATTAAATTAAAACCAATTTCCATGTCATGTTCACTTGGTTCTTTCTGTAATTAATCTACTGATACGGTACTAAAAGTATGGGGGAAATACTTTATCTGAATATACCTATCCAATTACAAAAACAGAAACAATTTTTTGTTTTCAGTATTTCAAATGTTCATTACGTGGCGCCATCTATAGACGGATAGTGAAACTTTTTCAGTACAAATGGCCAATAAGTTTTTATGTCAACCAAATGATGACGCTAGCTTTTTTTTCTTAATATTACACGAGGTGTACGTCAAGAGGTTAGTTCAAGACTTGGCAAATATCTCTTCCGCTTTCGTTATCAGCAGCGAAACATTTGTCAAGGATAATACATACAGTTCGATAACCTTTTTACCTGGTTCTATCGAAGCCGAAAAGCGAGTATGACGTTCACTTATATGCATTTAACGTAACCTCACCTCTACATCTCGCACTAACATGGCACTGCTATTACAATAATATTGTAACTCAAAATATGTGAAATTCAATATTATATCAATACTGAATGTAAAATATGATTCTCTACACGTCAACAAAACCATCGTTAGAATATTGTTACAAATAAGTAAAAGATATCTACTTAACTCCCAATGCGTCACACTTTATGTGATCGAGTTTTGGTCAAAACAGTCTTTATTAAAAAATGTGAAATATTTTTTCCTTTTTTTTTAAAAATATATTTGACAAGTAGAAATTTGTTTAAGTGTCTGTAATAAACTATAACCTATATACATAAATTTTATCAATCTTTCACGGGAAGTGAGTAATTCGTTTTTCATGGTTTCTGAGAAAATACACTTTTTGAGTTAATACACTATTGTATTAACAGTGCGAATTATATCAGAACCGGTCTCACGTGTGCCGCTTCTGGGCACGGGTCTCCTCTACGGGCTTAGACCATTCCCAGCCACTCTGACCCAATGTGGATTGAGCACTTTTTACCATACGTTTTCCATGTACATAGGTTTCATCACGATTCACCATGACCAGGCATAGACAACAAACCTTATCATACTTAAATGTTCAATAATCTCAGTACAGAGTTAAAAAGGTTCGATTAAGTATTACATTTTTTTATAAAAACAACCGACCTGAAAAGTTCGTGGAAATACATCTGACAGATTTATTGAAATCGGTTACCGGAAAGTTCGCAAAACCGGATTCATCCCTAGTTTGAGTGGAATATTTACTTCAAAGTTAAACGGGACCACTACGGAGGTACCCTCTTTCAAACAAAACAAGAATCATCAAAATCGGTTCACAAATTATCCTGTAACATACATACAAAAAAAATACAGACTAATTGGGAACCTCCTCCTTTTTTAGAAGTCGCTTAAAAATATACATTAATATAGATGTGTGTTCTTATGATATCAAGTAACGTGAGGAACAAGTATTTTGCCTGATGGTAAACTACACGCCTGTCCGTAGTAATTGCAGTACCACTTAGTGCTTTAAGTCACAAAAATCTGTCGGGTAGCCAACCTTTGAACAAATGAAAGGAAAGTTGGCTCCTTGGTTTAAAATAAAATCTAATACATCATAAAATTGAATGCTATATACTCAATAATTACAAGGATAAAAGTGCAGTGCCCTTGTCTTTCAAAACCAGAACGCAATAATGCTTACATTACTGCTTGGCGGCAGAAATAGGTAAGTCGGCAGCACTTCCCTGGACGAACTCTTTCACAAGGAGCTCTACTGCTACTAAAATACTGGTGTCATAGGTGCAGAGAGCGATCGCTACAAATTGTTATAAATCACGATAAAGCCTGGATTTTGAGTTAGTGTGGTAGTGGTGAATGTAATAATGTTCATTTTAAAATTCCAACCATGTTTTACGATTGATTGAAACGAATGACGGTCAAACCCGCTTTAACTCTACAATGTGTACTAAGCTCTAGTGATGTCAAAGCGCTCTTTCATGCTATACGAATTTTGTTGTCCCGATTTCTTTCCCGAACCTAGTTTATCAAAATGAGTATGCAAACTTGTACTATAATTCAATATTCTTCTACAGTTAAGGTTACATCAAGTCAAGTCACATAACGTTGAATTTAACCATGATGCTACTGATAATAAATACTGAACTAACTATGATAACCTAATAAAATATACCCTTTTTAAATTCTAAAATAAATTACCATAAATATGCTTGATATGGTCTTGACTCTGTACGTACCGTAACGTGGTTGGTAGAAACTATGGACGTATTTATTTATTCATATTATAGTCTCTGAAGTTGCAAAACCACAGAGGCAGATGGACCGATGCGATGAGGACGGCTTCGCAAAAGTGGACAAGAAGAGGAAGCCCACCAGCCGTAACCAGTGTGGCACAGCACCGACAGGACCGAGCTTCCTGCTGCGTCCGGCCTTACCGACGACGCTGCTGTACCTGTCGCGATAGCATTACTCCACGAAGTCTGAGGAGATAGTGGAGTACATCAGACATAAAGCCAAATACACCCTAAGAGTCGAGCGGTTGGAGTCCCGCCACAACGTGAATTTCAATTCGTTTGTGTTGAGAGTACCGACCGAACATCTGTCCACCTTCAAGAAGGAAGAATTTCGGCCGAAGCGTGTCTTATATCGGCAGTTCCGCGGCCAGTTACCTAACACCAGATTGCACCACTCGTCGCCGACAAGTGCAATTCGTGTAGATTAGTTAAAAATAGTGTTTTTATTGTATTGTATGTATGTTAGTCTTTAAGGTATATATTATATGGGTCGTGTGGCCTGAACTAAATAAATAAATAAAAAATATATATACAACTT
The DNA here is from genome assembly GCF_003589595.1 of Hyposmocoma kahamanoa. Lineage (NCBI taxonomy): Eukaryota > Metazoa > Arthropoda > Insecta > Lepidoptera > Cosmopterigidae > Hyposmocoma > Hyposmocoma kahamanoa. The sequence continues at coordinate 1,677,211 of NW_020653757.1, forward strand.
AAACTAACAGTAACAAAAACGAAACCTGTAAGCCATAGTCAATATAGGGATGAGTCAATCACCGTCCAAAAGCAGGCTGACTTTCGATCGCACAGCTTCGGGCTGTGAACGTCTACAAGTCCATCAACCAGTCGATGTCAAAGATTTCAATTGAGAACTACTGAACACGACACTATCATTAATAACATTTAAAGATTTTATCAAGGGTAGAGCCTCGTAGAATGGTGTCCGCCTTAGTGCCTCTGTGCGAATTAGATGTAGAGCGAACAGAGGGTGTCGACGCCTGCGTAGAACGTACCGTGGTATTGGTGGGATAAAAAAAGGGATCTGAGCCAATAGAGACTGAGATATCCTTCCAGAGATCTGTAGGATACCATGCCGAATAATTGCAGTGTATAATAATAATAATAATAATAAAGAAGAAGAAGAAGCAGACTATAAATGAAAAATAAGTAAATACGCTGATCTAAAGGATGAAGTGTCTTTGTCTGTTATACCAATTGTTCTTTCCACAACAGGCATTATTCCTAATCATCTTCTCCATAGCCTTAAATTATTAGGGTATAAAGAAAGCCTCTACCTAACCCTGCAAAAAGCTGTAACTTTAAATACATGCCGCATCGTCAGAAAGTTCATGCAGATGGAAGAGGACGAAGTAGGATCTTATTACACAAGCACCACATACTCGTAGATACACGCCATACTGCATTTACTTGACTTAGGTCTGTAAATGTGGTTCAAACCAGCTAACAAGCTGAGAAGACTAAAGAAGATAACAATCGAATAAAACTGATTTTTCGGAAAATTTTGCTTAACTTAATGATTATTATAATTATTAATACAAAGATCGAACACTCAGAAAAAATTCCTTCGATCCCGCCGGATTCGAACCGACGTCTTCTAGCACACCGTGCCAGACGCTATACGATCTAAACCACGGAACCAAGCAGCGGACGTCACGAATTTTACGAATCCGGCCGGATCGAAGGAATTTTTTCTGAGTGTTCGATCTTTGTATTAATAATTATAACAAACTAGTGGAGTAATTTCACATAAAAATAATTGAATACCAATTCAATAATTAAAAAAATTATGATTATTTTATTCGAGGGAAGTTTACTCAATCGTGTTTCGGGCCCCATCGCTACCGGTAGCATCTGTTTCGTTATTATTAAAAAAATCAAATTTAATTCCTATTTCGTATTAGTGTGGTCGTAATACATCAAAACTTCAAATTTGGGTCTCACTTGACCCTAATTCCACTATGCTGTCGCATTATATGAGTCCCGACAATGTGCCGTTAACACTCCGTCTCTATTGCCCGCATGTACAGTCCGCTGGCTCGTAGGGTAGATACGCTATCTTGTTAGCACGGGGTATCTGTCGACTCGATAACGTTAGCTTTCGGGGAACCTGCCCGTTACTAACTAAAAGTCAAAGGTACATTTACCTACGTACGTTTGAAAGTTGGCCTCGTGTGAGCATGATGTCATAAAATACAATGAAAAGAATGAATAAATAAAAACAGCACATGTTAATAATTAAACAAACTCGACTACAGCATGTTGATACTCTGACATAACACGTAATGCTTAAAAACACAAAAAAAAGTTAAAAATACATATAGCTCAGCAAGAAGCATACTTTCATCCTCATCATTTTAGTACCAGTAAAGCACCTTATTTCATACGAGCCTGGTGAAATTACAGGCACATGGAACTTGCTACTTATGTCTCAGAGGCAGTAAGTCTTTGTGATTTAAAGCTCTGAGTGGCACTGCAACTCTTATGTTCGTCCCGTTACTTGATATCATAAAAAAAATCCTGGGTATGTCATATTTATATCAAATTGACAACACTCATTATGGACCTCAACATGTTTCATTGATTTTAATAATCAAAACAGATACCTACCACGTAAAAGGAATATAATTTTTGTACATAATTTACAAAAATATTACCAGAGGGATCACATTTTACAATCAAAACGTGCGGCCAAACTCGGCTATACTTTGCCTAAGTTTTGCCTTAGAACGCTTAAAACAACGTTTCATATATATTTTTTGTTTCGTCACATCTAAAAACACATTTATTCATGTAATCTTTCGCTGGAGACAAATGGATTCTAATTTATTCCACCTATCCCAAAAAAAACTTCTGAATTTGTCAATGACTGATACTGATCTGTGATTATAATTGCGTCCCAGATCCTTAAATAATCGATTTTCTTTGTTTTTTTTTTCTGTTTCTATTTTAGGCAGGGTATTTCAATTTTTTGTTTGTTGTCAATATTATTACTTTTGTAAACTTACGTTTTATAAATTTTTAAACGGAAGTATTTCATCAAGTCAAATTAAAGAAAGAGATCTTTAGCCTCGGATAAAGGAAAGAAATAATTTTGGTGAAAACAAAATCGCAGGCGAACGTTTCCATACATGCGTACGTAATGTATCTTATACGAAACGGTTTATAGCTCGGCTTAATGGGTGATTAAACGTTAAGAACGTAACAAAAGTAAAACATCTAACTGGCTGAAAACAGCCACATCATTGCCGCTCTGAAAAAAGAAAGAAATCGTACCACAACCAATCGCGCGGCGTCGTTTTGAATTTTAAATTTGGAAGATTATGCGCAGCCAATAGGTCAGAGTGGAATGTATTCGAATGCAAAGCGACATGGTTTATGTAAAAGTTATTGTGTAGTCCATGTGACGTTTTTCCTGTTATACACAGTTCATGCAGGGTGAAATTTAAATTGCAAACTTGCCTTTGTTGCTAATAGAGAATATATGATTTTATCTTATCTTAGTGACCGTTTTAGCACCGTCATTTTTCGAATTTGACATAGGCAACCTTTTGTGTTGTATCCGTATAAGACATATTTATTAGTCTCTGTGCTCACAGAGGGCAGGAACGATTTTCTATGCAAAATTATTGTCCTGATGAAATATGTACATACATCCCTGTATATTTGTACGCGAATAAATCAAACTACTACGTATAATAAAATTCCAAGCGAGGATTAGGAATCAATATACATACAGTATAATTTATTAACAAATTGCTTTTTTGTTTCAGATCGAAGCACTGAAAAAGCTCAATGAAGAACTGCAGGCTACATTGCAATCAGAGGTAAGTTTGTACAATTGTTTTAAGTATATGTTGGTCATTAATTTTGACCATTGCCTCTGGTTAAGATTGTAATAAACTTGTAAGACATAAAACAACTACACAATGTAAGTGGCACGCTATTCCTACATTGACTATTTGAGCTGAGAGATTGAATTAACCAAGAAATACATGACTGTCGCCGCTAGATGGCGCGAACCCTATTATACAAAACGCCGTCAATGTTACTATTTCTCTGACAAAGCCTTAGTTTATTGTCTCAATGATGTCTTTTAAGAATCGTTACAATGTCTAAAAGACTAGGTATTGATTAAGGTAAAATTAGGTATTGATTAAGGTACCCTAGGCTTTGAAGCGTGTGAGGTACACGCCGAGGAATTCATTGCACGATATTGAATAATTTGCTTTTTATAAATACAATACACTCTGTTACTGTAAAATAAGCTCATAGTCCCCTGGCGTATTCATTATGGGACACGGGAGAGAAAATTTTATTGAAATATCTCTGATAACTATCAAACTAAACTGATTTTTTCGTATTATACGAATGTAGTAAAAAATTTAAATTTTGCGACTTATTTTTCGAACGAAGTATTACATAGTTCACTACCGGTACATTCTATTTTCAGTGTCAATAAAAAAAAACAAGTTGAATGCACATTAAAATTATAGTTTCAAATATAAACAGGCTCGGTAACTAGTAAATTTCCTTACAAGTAGGGTCAACCTTAAACTGTAAATACCATGTAACGTATTCTATTTTGCAACTGTTTGTATTAAATAGGTATATCGTACACATGTACTATATTATAAATTTAGAATTCGAGAAGGTGACTTTGCACATTTTTTCTGTTACTTCATAACATTGTTGAATTGGAAAAATCCTGTAATAACATTGTTATAATGTTTAAGTAAATAAATAATAATAATGTTGATTTTTATTGAATAGTACGATGTTTTACTACTATGGTATTAATTTATTTTTTATGAAATTTTTCTTAAAATAATGATCGAGCACAAACAAAAATTCTTTCAATCTGTAAGGTGTCAAACTGTAATGCTAATCTTGCTAAGCTTGCTGCGTTTCGGTTTTGAAGGGTAAGGGTGCTGGTGAAATTACAAGCACATGGGACTTGTCAATTTCTGTCTTCTCAGGGCGACAGGCGCAATGGCAGTGCACCTCATATCTTTGCGAAATAAAGCAGCACAGCTACAGTTGTGAACAGGCGTATTACTTTGCTTACCACCAGGCGCACGAAATGGTCGTCCCACCACTTGATATCATAAGCAAAGTTTTTGGCAACAATGACTCTTTATTTTTTCAGGTCTAAATTTGTTTCCTTAACCGTCAAAGCAATAGTCAGCCATTTCCATGACACCTGTGATGAACCCGAAACATTTGTTGGTATAATAATAAAATTATTGTATCTCATTGTAACTTTTTTATGTAAAAACCGACCTGAAAAGTTCGTGGAATCAAGTTTTATTAATATCGGTTACCGGAAAGTGCGCGAAGACTAATTTTTCCCCTAGTTTGCCATTTTTGGATGTGGAATATTTTCTTCGAAATTTAAACGGGACCAATACTGACGTACCCTCTTACCAACAAAAAAAGAATCATCAAAATCGGTACACAAAGTTATCGCGTAACATACAAAAATAACAGTTGAAATGAGAACCTCCTCCCTTTTTTTCAAAGTCTGTTAAAAAT
>NW_020653757.1:1682058-1787518 GCF_003589595.1 Hyposmocoma kahamanoa
ACTGGCTCTATCACCGTTACCGACTATTAATCAGAAGAGGGATCATGTACGCTTTTCACAATCTACCCTTTTGTTTATTTTCCGTGATAAGTTTCACCCTTTATTGCTATTCATATTACACTCACACTTATCGGCTTGAGCCGGACAGAAAAAACCTTATGTACGTGCAGTAAGATATGAAATAAACGTTGCACTTTACGCTTCCGTTCGCCAAACGCGCGCCTTTTCCGCTCTTATTACGATATCGTGTCAATAAGTTTGGTGAATCCTTTACGCTAAATATCTATTTAAAATTTTAATATGATAGTTGAAATTAATTGTGCGCATGGTGGTAAGCGACACGCCTACCCATAGTAATTGCAGTGCCACTCAGAGCTTTAAATGACAAAGCTGAGGGCACTGCCACTGCGCCCACTACCCTGAGACATAAGTTGACAAGTCCCATGCGCCTGTAATTTCATCAGCATCCTTATCCTTCAAAAACGGAAGGCATTAATGCTCACATTATTGCTTGGCGGCAGAAATAGGTAAGATGGTAGAACTTCCCTGGAAGAGTTCTTTCACAAAGTGCTCTACTGCTACTGATCAAGCAAAATGTGAAATAAGTCCCGGAAGTATCCTATACTATAGTTCCTTTGATAGTACTCTCACAGAAAGGCATTGCATAGCAGCTTCTCTGGTGTTGCAATTGTCCATCCAATTGGGTGACGATGACCACCTCCCATAAAATGGCTTACTTTTTTTTATGATACTTTAGTGACGGGACGAACAATTTGTGAGCCTTGTGGTAAGCGAAACGCCTGTCCTTAACAGTTGCAGTGGCACTCGGAGCTTTGACACATTCACAGTCCCCTTGTAAAGACCGAAATCAATCCCAAAAACTACCCAATTCACAAGTTTAAACAATCAGGGCTTTGGTTTACAAGTCAAACCAAAATATTTGACATTGAAGTAGTATATAGTTGCGACTCCATAAGTCTACATGGACTTATGGTTGAAACCTATTTGCGACTCCAGGTGGAGTCATGGACTGTGAACGACCCGTCACCTCGAGACATAAGTGCCTCCATGGCCGAACGGTTACCATGCCGTGCTGCCACGCAGAGATCCCAGGTTCGATTCCCGGACCGGGAGAAATATTTGTATGGCCTACATTTATTTCTCTCGTGAGTTTGGGTGTAATTTGTGGTTGTCTATGTGTGTGTCCATGGCTATGTTGAGTGTGTGCGCGTGCGTTGTGTTTTAAGTTGACAGGTCCCATGTGCCTGTAATTTCACGAGCACCCGTACCCAGCAAAACCGGAAGGCAGTAACGCGCGACGCGATGCTTGGCGGCAGAAATAGGTAAGGTGGTAGAACTTCCCTGGACGAGTTCTTTCACAAGGAGCTATCCTGCTGCTATAGCTATATCGTCTGATTGATTGTCTCCTACTCTACATTTCATGAAAATCAAGCCTGTAAATGCTACTGATCTCCCTCCGTCGGTAGTCTCTTTTCAAACTTCAAAGAAGCTCTACTGCTACCAAGCCACTATCGACTAAATAACTTTCGACTATCTTAGCATATTCAAACTTGAAGTCAACATTTTAAATATCAGTTTAGTCCCCATTACAACCTTGTTTATTAGACGTACCTGCGTATTTAAAGCAAGCATAAATATTTAGTGTTTCCTGCGTCCGGGCGTAAACTTTAAGGTGCTTTGTTCTAATGAATGTATTCTTTATTTTTGGGTAATTTAAAAACATTCAATCTGTTTTCGATCGGCATTCATCGTACGTTAATATATTAACATAATTCAAATATCTCTCGACCTATATATGTAGAAATAAAGTCTTAAATGGAGTTACAAATTTTGCAATTAAGATTTTTAAATTTCGGTCTCCAACACAGAAGCTGTAGAGTTCCTTGTGCAAGAGTTCGTCCAGGGAAGTACTGCCACCTTACCTATTTCTGCCGCCAAGCAGTAATGTGAGCATCACTGCGTTCCGATTTTGAAGAATAAGGGTGCTGGTGAAATTACTGGCACATGGGGCTTGTCAACTGTCCTAGGGTGACGGGCGTAGTGGCAGTGCCCCTCAGATCTTTGCGATCCTTGGACAACTGTGTCGCTTAACACCAGACGCACGACTTATTCGTCCCGTCCCTGGGTATCATACAAAAAGACTCGACGGTAAAATTATAAAGCATGATAATGTGTCCAAATCTTATAACCATATCATTGGTGTTAGTTCAAAACTTTAGTCAAATTACCAACTGAACTAAATTTGCACTTATAATTATGCAGGTCACTATTTGCTACTGACCCTATATTTATTATAATCATCATCATTAACCCATTTATATGTCCCACAGCTGGGCAGGGGTCTCCTCTCAGGCGAGGGTTTAGTTAGGGTGGGTTTAGTTTTCCTTCACCGAAAAGTGTATGGTAAATTTCAAATTAAATTTTGCGCATAAATTCAGAGAAACTCAGAGGTTCCAGACCAAATTCTGACCCACGCCTTCTGCTTGATAGGTTTTAGGGTACCACGACTACACTCTCTCTATATTACTAGACTCCTTTGGGAACCTTCCTTGAAACTATAATAACTTCTATGCGTAGGTGTGTTACAGACGTCATATTGATACCTCAAAAAAAACATTAGGCCAATTTTATTCACGCATCCATACATCCATATTTATTTACAGAACAAGACCAAAAATTATGGGCGTAGCGTTCATAGGAGGTATCGATATGGGTTTATGTACAATGAGTATTATAAATATTCAACAAACTGAAGTGCTCCCTATTTCATCATTGGAAACAAACACGAAGATAAAAGTATTGATCCGTTCGCCATAATACCAACTTACACGTGCTGGCGAGTTAGGAAATGTTTGCTCTATGGAAAAAATACGTTTCCTAGCTACAGAATTGACTGAAACGTTTCTAGGAATAAATTAATTGGCACAATATCATCGTGATTGGTGTAAACTTTGATTATTTCCGCCAACCCTTGTGGGAGATTAGGTGTGTGATGATATTATTATGTGCTTTGAGGGGCACCGTCACTTTGAGACATAAGTTGACAAGTCCATGTGCCTGTAATTTCACCAACACCCTTCGAAACTAGAATGCAGTAATGCTCACATTACTGCTTGGCGTCAAAAATGGGTAAAGGCTTTCACAAAGAGCTTTACTGCTACGAAGTTTCTAGTCGTCGGCTAAATTTGAAAACCTCGTAACTCCGTTTTTGGATTAAATTAATTTTTTGCTGTACAAGCGCAACAACGTCCAATGGAGGCCGGGAAGTAAGGGATTGCTGGACGTGTATTAATACGATTCAAGTAATCCTCGTTGCCACCGAGTCATGTATAGTATTTTTCTTAAACAATGCCAGGAAATAATAAAAGACTAAAGAGAGGAAGATGTGTATGTATAATAGAAAAAGTAAAAAAATGTTAGTTAATATTGAAAGTAATATTTGAAATGTTAGGACAATTTTGTTGAAAGAAAATGTTATTGTTTTTCCAGGCACATTGATAGTAGTCTGCTGAACTTCTGATGGTGTGTTTGAATGTGTATCTATTACTGTATTTTCGTTATCGCTCTTCTCACTAGCACTCATTTTTGCGATCAAAATACAAAAAAGACGAAAAAATAAAAGAATACCAAAACACTTTAGTTTAAATGTTACCGCCATTTTCTTTTTTTAAAATAAGCTGTACAGGTAGGTATTTTTAATTCTCGCAATTATGAACACTGGGCAGTTGGCTGTATCAGTTTTTCTTTTGCCTGCTTACAAAGTTTATAGAAGAGGACAGTAATGTACTTACTTTGCAGGCCTTCCATAAATGGCAAACTTTCCGTGTTCGTTTTTTGAAAGTAATGCATACATTTCCTATGAAACTTCTATTTTGACGACCACAGTGGCCTAACGGTTTACATTGTGGGCGCTGGATGCGGACGTCCTAAGTTCGATTTCCGGTGGGACCAATTTGGGTAATAGAGTTTTCTAAATTGGTTCTGGTTTGGGTGTTCTGGGAGTTACTCTGGTACTCATGGAACAGGAAAATCCCTAGTTTGAGACTGGGCAATGGGTGTGGTTGTATATTTTTTTCTATATATACAAGATTTTTCAAGAAGAGTGGTACCTAATCAGAATCCAAACCAAACTCTACGTTTACGTAGCACAGATTAAAACTACCACCGCCTCATTATACTAAATGTTAACACATTCCCGTTTGCAGAGTACAGCTTTGATTTTTTCCCGTCTGCACAACTTAACTGTGTAATAAAATATACTGATAAATAATGTGATAAGGGAGAGGGTATATAAATGGTTCGCACAACGCGCTAGGGCTTTGTTTTAATCTGTTTTCGAGCGAATTTGGTGTTTTTGGTAAGTCACTTCAAAATATATACAATCTGTACATTAGTAATGATTACATTTGAATTAAAAGAGCTTTATTTATCATAATAATGAAGCTATAAATAACATCGTCCGTATCGAGTTCTTAGATTTTCGCAATTCTTACACATAGGTATGATAACTACTTTTCCGGATTTAATCGCGTATATTTGTTTTTTTAAACAAACCAACGTTTCGGACCCTTCAGAGGTCCCACGGTCACGGTTGACTGAGGTGGTGCAGTCATCAACCAGTTATCTCGAATGTTAATGCAAACAACCTTATTTTTTCGTTATAGTTACAAAAATTATTCATTCAACACTTTATTTTTCATTTTATAAAGAAACTTTCCAATTTACGCTACATCATGTTTTATAAATAATTTTATTTTAACAATATAAATCTTTATTAACTTAAATTTATTATTAATTAAAAATAGAAATTAGAATAAATTAAAACATATTAATTAGTACTGCAGTCTTATGTCTGTTTGGGATTTTTCATCAGAAGAAATACTGTACAACATCATCTGCATTTATTTACATTGAATACGTAGATAAAATGGTAAGCTATATCTTTTAGGAAATGAAACATTTCTTTCGGATATAAATCGTGTATTATTTATATTTTTTCAAACAAACCAACGTTTAGGGTTCCATCAGTCAACCTTGATGTACCATACATATGGCCCGAAACGTTGCATGTTTGAAAACATATAAATAGTACGTAGTATATTGTTTCTAAGATACAACCAGTGCCTTCTTTTTGGAGCCTGTCTCCTAGAATCAACTGCAATTTTGATATACAAACCTAGCGCAGAGATATAGCCCTCTACCCCTTACATCTTAAAGTAAGTACACTAAAGGTTTAAATATAAATAACTTTTTATAAAAAAAACAATCTCAAAAGTTCGTGGAAGTACATCTATTTGCCAAATTACTACAAGATTCAGATTCATTTATTTCTCAAATATAATATTACAGTATGAATTGCACTACATGTCAAAGTACAAGAAATTATATCGAGATCGTCAGACAAAAATGAAAATTATAAGAAAAATACACAATAATTAGAAAATTAACAATTCATTAAATAATATTGTTGTCATTAAATTACATATCAAATATCATTCTCCTTCAAGGATCGTCATAAGTTGATAACAATTATACAAGAGGATGTCGATGCGGTAAAAATTCTTTACAATTTTAAGTCCATAAATTCATTTACAGAGTATAAAGGATTTTTCAATAAACGGTCTTTCAGCCAGCGCCTAAATGTATCGTCTGATGGTTCAAGTCTGAGAGTAGCGGGTAAACGCTCATAGTAAGTAAGTGCCATGCGTCGGGGACTGTTTTCAAGTTAGGTTACCAAGTTTTATTGAAATCGGTTACCGGAAAGTGCGCGAAGCTGGATTCATCCCCTAGTTTGCCCCTATTAGAGGTGAAATATATTCTACAAATTTAAATGGGACCAACACTGACTGAGGTACTTACTGTCTTTTCAACAAAATAATAATCATCGAAATCAGTTCACAAACCCAAATCCACAACAGGACGCGACTTGCGCGATAGCTACATAAAGCGCGAGATACTGCTATTCTCGCATAGAAATCCTTCGCTTTAAATCGCTCTTGCGCAAGTCGCGCCCTCTCGTGCTAGCCCTACAGGACTGACCGCGTAGCACACATACAAAAAAAAATACAGTCGAATTGAACAAAGATCTGCAACAAGAACACAGAATAATTTTTAAGGCCCGATAGGGCGCGACTAGCGCGAGAGATCTCGTCGTGCTAGCCTTACTGGTTCGTTCCGTGGCTTAGTTGGCACAGCGTCTAGCACGGTTTGCTAGAAGACACTAGTTCGAATCCAGCCGGATCGAAGAAATGATTTCTAATTCGATTTTTGTATTAATAATTATAACAAACTAGTGGAATAATTTCACAAAAAAAAAATGAATATCAAGATGGTGAGACATCCTCACATTCGATAAACAAAATTCATAATAAATGTTAAAGTCGTAGGTACATATATGCCGCAACACAGGGATTCGAACCTTAGACTTACCACCGCCCTTATTCGTATTTGCTTAGTTAACCTATCACCTTTAGTATGGCACGGAAATTTAAAATACTTTTAACTACTTGAATACAAAAAGTTTAACTATTGTCCAATTAACGTTGATTCTTAAAGGTCCTTCGACGCATTGCATAATTAATATAAATCGTTAATGCATGCAAATGTGCATCCTGCTATTATCGCGCCTGCTTTTTGATATTTTTTTCAGTTTACTGCCTTTGCGGTAAGGTTCTTTGCAGTGTAATTTCTAATATAAAGACCACCACGTAACAAATCGGAAGCGTGCAGTAAAAACACCTCTTTTTGGCTCCAAAAGTTTTTTTCAACCGACTTCAAAAAAAGGAGGAGGTTCTCAATTCGACTGTATGTTTTTTTTGTATGTGTGTTACTCGATTTTCATGATTAATTTTTTGTTGGAAAGAGGGTGGCTGTGGCCTCTAAGGGTGGCTGTTCACGCATGAAGGTTCATTTTCATAAATAGCGCCTACATTTTATTATAAGGAGCAATTATTTTAATGGTTGATTTTGCTATTCTCCAATTCAAGGCGTTTTTCTCTCTCAATATACTTTGAGTAATGAGAACCGATTTTTATTATCTCCTGTGTCAAGACCCGTATAGTGGCGAACTAGGGGATGAATCCGGGTTTGCGCACTTTCCGGTTACCGATTTGAATAAAACTTGGTATTTATATGTAATTCCACGTACTTTTGAGGTCGGTTTTTTAGTATTCTGTACTGAGATTATTTTATGTGAATTAAGCTGATTACCCGCTTATAGGGGATTGTAGATCTCGTTCTGCTGATTCCAGATAATGTTAATAGCTTAATTTAGCTAAAAACGTCGATTACGTTAGTTATGAACTGTTATATGTATAATTATTTGGAATATGAAATTTTATTTGTAAAATTAACTAACTTATTTTACTAGAAAATGTCTCTATGGTTACGGACCACAGAACAATAAATACAGTAGAAGTGGTTAGTTAGCGTCTGACGCTTGCTAACCACTTGACTGCTTGAAGAGTTCGTCCAAGGAAGTATTATAACCTTACCTATTTCTGCCGCCAAGTAGTAATGTCAGTATTACCGTTTTCCGGTTTTTAAGCGTAAGGGTGCTGGTGAAATTACAGGCACATGGGTCTTGTCAACTTATGTCTTAAGGTGCGTAGCTTACTATCAGGCACAGGACTTGTACGTCCCGTCACTCGATATTATTTAAAAAAATAATAATATAAAAATAAATACTCGACTATTTTTTATTCGGTCACTTTTTCTTATACTTGTGTCACATATAAAATAAATGTAGTTATTATTAACACGCTACATAAAGTTTTTTTTAAATATAATCTCAATACAAAGTACTAAAAAAACCGATCTCAAAAGTACTTGGAATTATATCTATTTGCCAAGTTTGATTGAAATCGGTTATCGGAAAATGCGCGAAACCGGATTCATCCTCGAGTTTGTCACCCTTAGAGGTGAATATTTTCTTCAAATTTAAATGGTACCACTGCTGAGGTACCCTTTTTCCAACAAAAAAGAATCATTAAAATCTGTTAACAAATGCCGGAGTTATTGCGTAACATACAAATACAGTCGAATTCAGAACCTCCTCCTTTTTTTGAAGTCGGTTAAAAATCAAGTAATGAGACGAATAAGTCGTGCGCCTGGTATTAAGCGACACGTCTATCCATAACAGTTGCCATGCCATTGAGAGCTTTAAATCGCAAAGATCTGAGGGGACGGGGGCGCTGCACCCGTCACCTAGAGACATAAAGGTGACCTATTTACCTGTAATTTCACCAGCACTCTTACCCATCCCTGGAAGAACTCTTCCATAAGGAACTCTACTGCAAGAACTTTTAACCATACAATGTTTCCATACTATTTATAATTTCCAGGTTCTTCGATTAAAATATTGTGTTTTTGAATTAGGCCAGTATACTTATAGCACAAAGCAAAAGGAAACTATGAAATTGTTAATATAAGTTGTGGTATATAACCTAACGTACTACACGCAATGATAAAATTATACATTGTTCACGTATTCAAGCGTATTGTAGTTTACACTACATACGATTACAAAGTATGCGGTCCTGAGTTCTTGCGCCCTGATTTGTGAGGATTTTTTTGTAATTCAAAATGTTTTTTTCATTGGGTATACTTATATAGCCTTCGGAGCCTACTGCCTCTCAAACTGAGGCTCTGGGCTCGAATTCGGAATCGTACCTTTGAGTTTCTTGGAATTTATGTGTGAAATTTAATTTGAAATTTACCATGAGTGTAATATAAACGTGCGAGGTCCCCAACCCGCTTTGGGCCGGCGTCGCGGACTAGGATCTAAACCCCCGCCTGTTAAGAAACCCGTGCCCAACAGTGGGGCGTATAAATGGGTTCATGATGATGATATTTAGATTATTTTTAAATCTTCTAAACACAATTTTAAAGTAAATGTAATGATATATTAAAACCTACAACAACTGAACGCCTCTTCGTCTAACATTGAAAAACATATTCTAGAGAAATTCAATGTCATGAAAGAAACAATAAATTAAATAATGTCTCAGAAAATACTTTAATGAATAAATTATACAGTCCTAAGACCTTCAAGTTCATGCCATTTCCGAATTTACAATTCCGAAATGTCTCCGGAAACGAAAGGTCAAACATTAAACACTTTCAAGAAATTCAGTCCCTTTTTTTTAAATATATTATACCTTGGTAAAAATTTGATTAGATTCAAAAGTCGCACCTCATTTTGTCGAACGCATTAAATTTTCATGAAGGTTTTTGTTACTCCACACATTTAAATGCTTATGTGTGCGTGTAAACATTGTCAACGAGCGCGCCGGCGCCGCCTCACCCATCAGTTGACGATTGGACGTTAGAGCGTGCGGATGACTCCCTCTAAAAAAAGAATGCACGGTTTTTTTTTTAGTAAAAAGTGACGAAGTTCAAATGAAGTTATCTTACCTGTTTGCACGTAGGATATCCGTGGCCATACTGAGGTGAGTCGGTTGATTTTTATTTGCCAAGTTGACGACTTTCATTTATTTATTCTTTTCTTTCTTTTTTTTTCAAGTTAAATATGACGTCACATTTTCCTGTTGTAAACGTCAGTCAATGGATAATTATTTACTTTAATATCACTAGATGGAGGAGAAGTTCGTGATAAATTATATGATTCATTATTTATACATATGTCACGGTATGTAGATAGCGATAAGGACACACCATTTTATTACACCAATTAAATAAATCAAATTCGTCATCGTTTTACTCAATTATACATCATTTAGCAACAAATATGAAACACAGTTAAGTCAATTTTCAAATTTTTCCCGTACCGAATTGGTTCTATTGCTATAAGGTAACATGTTCTGTTTAGTTCAGTTGACATAAAAAATCACAGGTATATGCATCGTATATGTAAAACACCAATGAAATCCAGCGGTTTTCTTATAAAATTTCGAGGTAAGTTTGTGTTTTTTTCTATTGGGAAAATATTTAGGAAATAGTAATCAGTGCATATCCTCAATTTTACTATATATTTTTTTCAAAGTGATTCATTATACACTTTCACTGTTCTGCGGAAAAAACCGAAGCCATTTGAGGTTGTATCGCTTAAGTATAATACAACCTGGACAGGATGAAAAAGCACATTGCGATCTGAAGTCCAATTTTATCATCGAAGATCCTTGCAGGCGATTTACTGTGTTATATGAAGAGAAGTTCACATAAAATAGAGGGCAGGCCACTGCCCAGCAGTGGAACACAAATTATAATAGTAATAATTACCCTCCATAAAGAATTTGTCTAGCCGTATTAACAAATTGTACACAACGAGTTGGCAGAACGCGAAAAATAAAGCGATATTTGTGCTTGACCAGTTTTATGAACTACTTAATACAGATTTTTGTCATACAAGACTTGGTGGTGAGCGACAGTTGCAGTGCCACTCAGAACTTTAATTGACAAAGTTCGGAGGGGCACTGCCACTGCGCCCGTCACCCAGACATAAGTTGACAGGTCCCCTTCAAGACCGATGCGCCATAATGCTCACATATAGAATTAGGTAAGGTGGCAGAACTTCTCTGGACGAACTGTGGTCGAATTAACAATTTGTCGCCGACTGTATTGTTACATGTTTTGTAACTTTCGGCCCTCTCGCGTAATATGTAAGTAACTTTTGTTTTTAAGCAAATTTTCGAGAACTGGTCAGATTTATAAATGTCAATTATATTTGTTTTGGTTAATTCTTAAATAGTTACAAACGCACCCAAATTAGACAATAAAGTAACATAAAGATAATGAACAGAATGAAATCAACCTATTACTTTACTTTTCTTGAGCGTACCTAGGTTTTTGTTTTTTAAGATTTAGATGTATACAAATACATATCGTTTTACACTTAGAAATTTTGGTTTAATGACTTAGGTACCTGAAGTGGGCGAAGTCCAGTAAACCGGTTTCTTAGAGGTGCAATATTTTCTTCAAATTTGAAAGTGACCACCACTAAGTTACACCATTTCCAACAAAAAAAGAATCATGGAAATAAAAAATGAGAAGTAATCGAATAAAGAACCTCCTTTTTTTGAAGTCGATTAAAAACGAAAATGTACCTTTTCTGGTAACAAAACTTATGGATGCGAACCGTCCACCTCTCAATTTAAACAAAAAAAAATTGTTCTCCCGAACTACCGCCACTCCGTAACAAAAAATTACTAATATAAATGTTAATAAATTTTAACATTTATATTAGTAAAAAGTTTAAATCCCTTAAGTGTTGATTATTAATTAACAATTATCTTGTCTTAAACATTTACTAATTGTTTAAATTATAATTACGTGCCTAAGTCCTCCTTGACATTAATGGGAAATCATCCGAGTGTATTGTGTGACAACCTCTTGCCTAGGCGCTTCGTAAATAGCATTAACAAATCTGTTTTAAAAATAAATCTGGAGATATCCGTGGTATCTGCTTGCTCTGCTTGAAAGTTGTAACTTCATATATCATTTTTCCTCAGTCGCAATCGGTTGAAAATAAAATTTAAAAAAACTAAATTTTTTTGTATATGTTACCCAATTACTCCGAAATTTGGGAACCTATTTCAAGGTTTTTTTTTTGTTCGAAAGGGGGTACCTCAATAGTGGTCCCATTCAAATTGAAAGAAAATATTCCACCTCTAAGGGTGTCAAATCAGAAGATTTTTTTAAAATAATAGTTGGTATTCGTACATACGTTTAGTTCGGTTTTTTTAAATAAAAAAAGTTATAATTAAATTTTACTACCTCCGTGACCGAACGGTTACCATGCTGGGCTGTCACGTGAAGATTCCGGGTTCGATTCCCGGGCCGGGAAAAATATTTAACATGACGAACATTTATTTGTGTGTAATTGTAGTTGTCTATATGTGAGTCCATAGCAGCCACGATGCAGGGTCTCCCTAGTGCGGGGCTATGAGTGTGTGCATAATTATTATTATGCACACACTCATAGCTCCGCAAATTGTGTAATAACACAATTTCATCTTTGCTTATACGTTCTTTAAATTCATATATAATACATAATATACTGTTTACTTTTAAAACAACTACTTTTTACCTTATGTCCACGCGTCTTTTTATATAATTTTTTTCACATCTTTACTTACGGTTGTATGCAGTCATTGTTTGAATCACCTTGGTCGTCCGACCTCACTTTTACTATTTGACTAAAACCATCTTCAAGCCGTGACATGTGGTTTCTAACCGATTACGTCGAGCGTTAACTGGTGAGTATGTATGTATCTAAACATTCTTGTAAGCTAATAGTTTGGTTAAATATTTCCAGTAACATTGATAATTACACATTTTTTGTCATAAGTAACGCATTAGCATTTTGGCGACTTAAGATTTGGTACCTGAAGTTTTTTTTTTTTAAAAACAGAAACTAAATAAGATATAAAAAACCGATTGAAGAGAGTTGTAGATCTCGATTCGTTTATTCCAGATATCGTATTAGCTAATTTAGTTAAAAATGTCGATTATTTGTTTATTTTTCCAACAAGCCAACGTTTCCGGCCCTTTTCGGGTTTCTAAGTTAGCCGTCCAGTTTTTTGAGGTAGATAGAAACTTATTTTTGCCGACTTCGGTGACTTAGGTACGTTGTGGGCGCTGGATGCGGAAATCTCGGGTTCGAATACCGGTGGGGTCGATTTGGGAAATGAACTTTTTCAGAATTCCGTTGGTACTCATAGTACACGAAATTCCTTAGGTTGAGACCAGGTGTGGATGTCTGACACATATTTATTATACATTGTCGCACTTAACACCGCTCAGGTTTATTAATCGATCAATAATTTTTAAAGTCGTCGGTTTATAACGCATACATTACATAGTTTTTTTTTTATAATTACTGCCCTTTTTTTCCCAACTAACAATGGCTCGCGTGTCCTGTAATGTAATTTTAATGCAAACGTTTTTATTACGCAATGACTGTTTAATCCGTTGTAAAGTAGTTACAGATGGCGCAATGACCACTTGGCAGATCTGTGCTCAACTGTACAGCATATGTAGTAGGTAACCTGGCTTTTTAGTTTTATCACCATTTAATCTGAATCAATGAAATTCTCCTGTTGGTTATTTCACTCCTTCCTGTCGGCATAAGATACTTCCCGAATGTTACTGAGGGTGCGCCAAATCTCTCAAAAGTGCTCTTTCATCGTCATCCCACCTTTTAAAACCCTTTTTATTGGTTCCTGGCCATTCACTTACAACATTTTTAATCGTTCTCGAATTCCTTTTTCTTCATTATTCTTACGTTGGTTCGTTCCGTCATCATTCTCAGCAAAATTCTCGAAGCGAAACGATTATATATATATGTATGTATGATTATATATATATATATATAAGCATACAGGCCCTTTTGGGGTAAATACCTGGACTTTCGACTGTTTAATGCTAGTAGGGAGTGTTTTATATTGTTTGTGCCTTTTTTTACATCGTTATATTATTTTTTTACGGCCTTTATTTTGCTCTTCCAATAAATTTTTGTGAACCGTGCCTTCTCTTTTACTCTAAGGCTAGACTACATTACGTAATGCGGGTAGGCTCCTTTCGTGTACTCCACAATATAACAATTATTATTGTCAAGTTAGCGCATTGATTGTTACCCAATCCCTTGCAAGCACGGGTTATTAAAACTTTTATTATTAAACAGAACTATATCATCGTGATGTGTGTAATTTTTTACAGTTAAGTTATCGTGGGTGAGATAGTGTTTTTTATGTCTGCAGTCATCGGCATTTTTCACAGTATTTTACTTTACAACTGTGATAACACAGTGGGGAGAATGTTTGCCTCGTACTCGGAGGATTGCGAGTTCAGAGCTCGTTATTAAAATATTATAGATATTCAAAATCACATGATATTCCTAATCCACATTAAAACTTTGGCCTTAAAACTCTCTTCCTAGAAAAGACCCTCGCCCGTTAGTGGCGTGTAAAATAGGCCAATAGTAATGTTAACATTTATAAGACTAAATTCGCATTGACGCGGAACCGAATGCAAGCGATTTTTTGTAACCATAGCATAATGAACTTTATGTCTATTGTTTAACGTACAAACTAGATATGACCCAGATTCAGAGAACAGTTCGCGTGTCTTCCGGAGGATTCTCGTGCAATCTCGGGAATTCCCACAGCTAACGTATCGTATCTAGTTTGAACGTTACACTAATACCATAAAGTTAATTTTGATATGTACAATTTCGTTACAAACATTAGCTTTCATTCGCGTTTCTACGTCAATGTACATTGAGCCTAAGTTTAGAATTATCGCTAATTATCAAGTTACACATTGCCATAGATAAAAGAACGTGTCGTCGATAACGTGTAACGGACTGTTTCCCGCCATTTTTGATGTCACGGCTTTTTTATGGCTATAGGGTGTGTGTATTAATAGGATGAATGTTTAATCTTTTTTAATCTTTTTAGTTCAAGCAAAGCAGTTATCGACTGCTAAATATGCTATTTTTGTAAAATAAAGCCCTTAAAACATGTTACGATTTTTTTAAATTATTGCTTCTGTATTCTATGTACTAAATGCTATCCGAAACTGATATTACAAGCGCATAGGACTTGTCAGCTTATGATTCACGGTGATGGGCGAAGTGACAGTGCCCCTCAGATCTATGAGTGGCACTACAATCGTTATGAACAGGCGTGTAGTTTACCACCAGGCGCATGACTTGCGCGTCCTGTCACTTGAAATTTAAAAAAAAATTAAAACAAATTCATGCATTTACGGGTTAAATGTTCTTAAATGTCCATGAAACTCTAGGAATATATTTTCTGTAAATCTCTTACAAAGACAAAAGTAATACATGGCACAATAAGCAATAAGCTTTCAAAATTTTCATAAAAGTATCCGTAAAGGTATCCTATAACGATCTCAAAAATACCAACTACGGGTAACTACCAGGCACGCAACTACTAGCGCGATTTCCAAATGCTTTCTGTGTATTTGCCGCCTACTGCTTTTCCATATATCAACAACGTACTAACAAAATCCAATGATTACATTTACAATTTTATATTCAATCATTATAAACACTGCGTCAAGGAAAGTACTGACATCTTTATGTGCGATACTGTTGAAGTAGTGTCCTTAAACGGGTTAAGCAAATCATAATTAAATTTCTTGATATAGGACTTGCACGTTAACGAACCCTTGGAACACGTGTCAAGTCCCCAACTCGCGTTTTGGACTTTTATCAGGGTTTTAAATCGCTAAGATCTAAGAAATACTGCACACGTCTCACTGAGACATTAGTTGACAAGTTCCATGTGCCTGCAATTTCACCAGCACCCTTAAAACCGGGACGCAGTAATGTTCAGATTTATGCTTGGCGGCAGAAATAAGAGTGGTGGCAATATTTTCCTGGACGAACTCTTTTTAAAATTTAATTAAAATAATATATAAAATATTATATATAAAAATTAAAATAATTAAAAAAAAATCTAAAAAGAATTGACAATGAATTTGACTTCTCTTGCGACGTGTACGACTTTTCAGTTAATTTTACAATAATGTATTTTTTCCACAAGCGGCTGCCATATTATATCCGCCATTTTGTTTTTTTTGCCGCGATAGTCACGAATGAGTGGAAAGGTAGAGATAGTATACAGGATGTCGTTTCCTCCTGCATTTTAAGTTTGTAAAAAAAACCTTTGTAATTATCGTATTTGAGCAAGCAAGACGACATTTAATTCATATCGAAGTCGGCGCCAAAATTGGAAGTTTATTCCATACTGCAAAACAACAAGTTTTTGTTAGAGGCTTTTGAAAATTCTTGTGAAAGAATCAATACCCATAAAGTGTGTTGTTTAATGAACGAATGCACATAAAGTGGGAGAACGGTTTCTCAATCGACAGGTTGGCGGTTCAAATCCTGCGGCTGCCTATGACTTCAATTTCGAAATTACATACGTACATTTGTGAATATTTAGAAGCAAAACCACTCGCTAAAGGTGATGAGTACTCACTGTAGTCTAAACCCTTTTCTTGTCCAAATCCATGTCCATCAGTGGCATAATAGGTTGATGATGATGATATTTCACGACATATACCATTACGGTCATTTCCGTTGTGCCCAAAAGCCTGTGGATGAAATTACACCGGCCTATAGAAAACAAAATTATGGTACTGCCTATGGCCCTGTACGTGCTTATAATACTAATATAATAGTTCGCCTTTATAGTCCCTCTGCTGGGTACAGACTCCCTCACATTGAGAGGACTTGAGCTGTAATTCCCACTTGTTTATAGTTCTCATGTGGGCCTAGTGCGGACTCGGAACTTCACACTTATCATTAAATTGCTTTGCAGATGTGTGAATTTCATGTTAAAGCATCCCTTCACTTTTGGGTCCAATGTCGTACCGAAGTACAGCTTATGTAAAAAAAAATCTCTATACAACCTCAAATGGCTTTGATTGATTCCGCATAGCATTGAAAGTGTTGAATTTGGAAAAAAATATATAGTATAATTGAGGATACACGCGACCCTTAAAAATTTTACAAAAAAACCGCTGTATCCAATAAGTACTTTTAATATACCAATTTTTTTTTTATTTCAACTGAACTAAATAGAACACATAGTTTACGATAAATATTTTTCAAATGTCGTGTGTAAAAAAAAAATTCTGAAATAAAACCAGTGTCCCTGTCGCTCGACCCAAGCAAAATGAATCGTATTAGTGCGGGAAAAAATTGAATTCGAGCTTAGGTAGTATCGACTCTTAATCGGATTCAATCGAAAGAATGTCCGTAAAGAAAATCCAATCGTCAGTGGTGAATATAATATAAAAACACAAATAGTAATACTCCAGAGAAGCGAATCAAACGAAGCATGTCTATGACGTTGATGTGTTGACCGTCTCAATAACATTTCAATGGTTTAACAGCTCGGGTGTAGATAAGTAGTCTTTTAACCAGCCTTTTTATATATTGTAATAATTTATTAATGCACTCGTAATGAATGAATTATAAAAGAAATGGATCTTAAACAAGACGATTAGACCTATTTTTTAAACAATCCCGATAGCTACCATTTGGAGCGCAGACAATGCTTTGTATAATTATATGTTGCCAGTAATTTATATGCTCGAACGATAATTTTTTATTCAAAAATGTGTGAAATATGTGTAGTAGTTGAGGTACGTCTTTGCCCAAGTTGTATGGAAGAAAAAATGGATTCTTTCGCACATAAATTGCGAAAAACTCAGATGTACAAACCTGGATTCGAACTTACCCTCTGCTTAGGTGAAACTGCGTTTCCATCCATCTAGATGGGAATTGGCGTCTGTACAGAGCTACATTGTTTGACCAGCAAATTTTTCTTCCTTATTCTAAAAAATAATTTTCATATTATATTAAGCGAGCTAATAGCAAATGAATGCCTCATGTTTTGAACTATATTGCACAGTGTAGCAATATGCTGGCAGAATAAATAAGATACTAGTTGCGCTATTAAAAATATATAGCTACTTTCAGTCGTAGAAACCGCTAGATTGGTTTAGTTTAACTACTTTCACAGTTTAATGGCATACGGTATTTTGCTTTGGAGTAATGCCGCCGATATTAATAGAATCTTTGTTCTGCAAAAGCGTGATGTTAAAGTAATTAACATTCTTATACAAGCGTCACAGTACATTTTATGAAAATTTAATTTATGTTAAGAATAATACTAATTTTTATGTGAAAAATAGTGATTAACATAATATTAATACGAGGTATAAAATAATCTCAGTACAGAGTAGTAAAAAAACCGACCTCAAAAATTTTATTGAGGTCGGTTACCGGAAAGTGCGCGATACCGGATTCATTCCCTAGTTTGCCACCCTTGGTGGTGGAATATTTTCTTCAAATTTAAATGGGACCAAAACTGAAGTACCTTCTTTCCAACAAAAAATAATCATCAAAATTGGGTCACAAATGCTGGAGTTATCGCGTAATATACATATAAAAAACATATTGTTGAATTGGGTACCTCCTCCTTTTTTTGAAGTCGGTTAACAAGCTGTGAGCAGTAGTATTTAAGTTATAGTAGATATACGGTTCTATAATAAGGTTCATGTTGATATTGAAAATTAGCCATTTACGAGATTTAAAAAACAAACACTTTATACTACAGATTTATTATGGCTCGTTTACCTTTTTCAAGTTGTTTCAATCTACGACAAATATGTTATTTTAAGATATCAGCGACGGAACGACAAGTCGTGCGCCTGGTGATAAGCGACAACGTCTATCCATGACTGTTGCGGTGCCAGTCAGAGCTTTAAAACGCAAAGACTGGAGGGGCACTGTCATTGCACCCGTCGCCCTGAGTCTATAAGTTGAAAAGTCCCATGTGCCAGTAATTTTCACACTACTACTTGGTGACAGAAATAGGTATGGAGGCAGTACTTTCCTGGACGAACTCTTTCAAAGAGCCCTACTGCACTTAAACATTTAACAAAACAAAAATACTATTCACAAAGTAATTGAGAGGAATCTGACTTACATATGAGTAGTACAAACTTAAGACCACAGACGCGGTTTGCCAAGCCTACATGTAAAATTAAAATGTTTCCAAGTGGCCCCTTAGCAATGTTAGTGAAAATTTATAACAAGATACTTAATAATATTAAAGCTGAAGGAAGTGTAATAAAATTTTAAAAAATGTTAAAAATGTATCTTATTCGAAATTGTTTTTCTTCCCTTCAGAAATATTTAAATAATTAGAATTTTATTTGTTTCACGATTGTCACCCCGTTTTTCTTTAAATTTTATTTAATGTTTATTTTTGGAGTTTAATTTAATCATTTTTCATAATAATATGCGTAGTTATATTTAATTTTAATATAATAATTTATTTAATATGTGTAATTTGCTTAATTTTATTGTATTTAATTATTTTGTAATTCAATCAAATTTTTAATTTTAATTTAATATGGACCATTTTAATTTATTTTTTGAATGTAAATAAATAAATTTAATTTTTAACATTGCAGCGTTTTTGCAGGGTTACTGTTTGGTTCATAACAACATTTTAATAAGTACAAATTTACAACACGATACGCAATAAAGAATTTGAATTTGTAAGTGACTATTTCAATTGTAATTTTCTTACCTACGAAATAAACATATTTTAAATTTTGACTTTAAATATATGTAAATGCACACATTTATTATTGAAAGAAAAGCACTAAAGCCGCGTGAGAATCAACATGACACCGCATCTCTGTCATCATATTCTAACCGCTGCTATTCCCAGAATTAAACCGCTTTTACACGACTTGTTCGACAAGATGTATTATGCATTCAGGATTCTTGTAAGTAGGTAGTTTTTTTTTTTCTTATATTCCTTATTTAAAAAGTAAGCCATGTCAATTCTATCATGACTTATGACGTACCGACCATTCGCGTTTTGCTTCATTTTTCGCATACGGCAAAGGAATTTAGTACACTGCCGCCTGCGTGTTTTCTAAAAGCTATAATTTAGGGTTATTCAAGGCTGGAGTCAATAAACCTTTACAAGACAAACGCGTAACACAATCGTCCTCACGCTTACCATAAAATAATTTTGTGACCAAGTGTATTAGATGTATATAAATATCTATAGTAGCAGTTGAGCTCCTTGGAAAGTATTGCCATCTTACCAATTTCTGTCACCATGCAGTAATGTGAGCATTACTGCGTTCCAATTTTGAAGGGTAGAGGTGCTGATAAAATTACAGGCCCACAGGACTTGTCGACAATGTCTCAGGATAGCAGGCGCAGTGACTCTCTCAGATCTTTGTGATTTAAAGCACTGAGTGACATTGCGACTGTTATACACTTACAGATTGCGTGCACACGACTTGTTTGTCCCGTTACTTGGTATTATAAGATTATGCATATGTTTCACGCCTTTTTCCCACTTCCGATCCGATCGGGTAGTCTCGAAATCAGGTGGGTTTCTGAGCGAGAAGATTAACCTGATTCCTACTGTGATCTTCCTAATTTGTGAGTTTCAATTCGCCTCGACTCGGAAAAGACGCAGTTTCCGATCGGGAGAGGCAATCAAAATCAAGCTGCTGGCCTTCCATTTGATCATGCTAAGTTGACCTTGGTCGATCCTTACGGACTTAGTAATATGGATCGTTCAATCCTTATTTTACCCGAATACAGCTTAGTGGCTTGTTTTGGTAGCTTAGGGGCAACGTCCACTAGAATATTACTGGCTTTTGTTTTTAGCCGCTATTCTGTTATCAAGGAAACCACGATATTATCAACAAAGACTGTACACACATTGCATTGCGATGATCTCATGGAGTTAAGCCCTAATGTAACGTCATCACCCAATTGTGACATAGTTCTACTTAACTGTTTGAAGAGTTTATGTGCTATTACAATATAATAATTATAATCAGTGGAATAGTACCTTTGATTTTACTTTCCAACTTAGGTACGCATGTTTGTCAGTGTTTAGTAGCTATACCTCTAGCAAGGAAATCATCGTGAAGGAACCTACATGTCCCAGATGGTACGCAACCCTTGGAAATCGTGTAAAGTCCCCAACTCTCAGGTCTCCTTAATCTCCATTAACACGAGTCTTCAGTAATGTCTAGCCTATATATATTAATAATGTGCCAGACAACCACACCACCTGGTCATGGTCTCAAACTAGGAAATTCCCTGTATTATGAGTACCAGGGCAACATAATTCACTTCAGGCCCTACACGTAACATCAAGACCGTAAGCAGGTTGAGTATTATTTATTTGACAGGATATGTTTTACACGTATGGCGGACGAAGAACGGGAGTAGAATCCCAATTTAGGAAAATTAACTTTTCGATAGGTCTTACCGGGAATCGAACCGTTGGGCCGTTGAACCACTGAGACGTAGGTCTCTTCAAAATTGATTTTGTTTATGATACCAAATAATGGAACGAACAAGTTGTGCACCTGGTCGTAAGCGACACGCCTGTCCTTAGCAGTTGCAGTGCCACTCAGAGCTTTAATCGCAAAGAACGGTTACTACGCTGCTCTGCCATGTAGAGATCCCAGGTTCGATTCCCGGGAAAAATATTACTATGGCCCACATTTATATCCCTCGTGAGTTTGGGTGTAATTTGTGGTTGTCTATGTGTGTTCATGCCACTCGCGCCACAGAGTGTCTCTAGTGCGGGGATATCAGTGAGTGCATTATTTATTTATTTTTTTAATTATTAAAAATCTACGTAGTACTAGCACTGCGCCCGTCATCCTGAGACATAAGTTGACAAGTCCCATGTGCCTGTATTTCACCTGCTCGCATTACTGCTTAGCGGCAGAAATAGGTAAGTTGGCAGCACTTCCCTGGACGAACTCTTTCACAAGGAGCTCTACTGCTACTAAACTGTTGTAGCCTCGTTTGGCAAAATCGTTTTTGAAGAACAGCTATCTTCTAGCAGCGAAACACTTCTATCATCTAGATTGTACCCATAATCAGTTGACGGAAATATAATTAGCAGCCGAGCGCTATTGAATTGCTCATTAGTTATTTATATAAAGTGCGTAACAATATGAATGTTAAGTCATCGAAGCACAATTTGAGCGTAGATCTACGCTTACCATGCATATGGATGAGGTGACTATCACCTTTAGGACAGCTGATATACGCTTAATTAACCACGTCCTGTCTGCGTCTACATACACAGCGAAACTTTATGTTATAAATCAATAGTTAAAATAGAACGTAATACGATTTTTGCTCCATATTGCCTTTGAGTTCACAAATTTTGTTTATAAATAAATAAATAACGCACACACTCATAGCCCCGCACTAGGGAGACCCTGTGTCGCGAGTGCCATGGAGACATACATAGACAACCACAAATTACACCTAAATTCACGAGATAAATAAATAATATATAAATATTAGACGATACCATATACGTTGCTCATGATCCCAAAGTAAATAACTTAAGAAAGTACTTGTGTTATGGACTTATGGAAATAAGAAACAACGACGGTACCACAAACTCCCAGACCCGAGACAATAATGATAATGTTTTCTACATTGAACCGACCGGGGATTAAACCCGGGACCTCAGAGAAGGTGACACCATGAAAACCTGTGTGCAAGTCACTAGACCACAAAGGTCATTTATGGACTTATCAACCCGTTCCACAGCTAGACACGGGTCCTTCACACGTTTTCCAAGGGTAGTGAACCTTCTTCGATATGTAGATTTCATCACGATATTTTCTTCTACAGTTAGTAAGAGCACAAGTGTACGTAGCTTAAAAGTTAACGATATTCGTACATGCTGCCACACAGATTCCAACCATCGAACTTTGAATAAAGAAACAACCGTTGTTCCACTCATTGAGGATAACTGTATCTTTATTCATTTCGACAACGTCTGTGGCTTTGCATTTCCCGGTAGGACCAATTTGGGCAACTTTTCTAAACTGGTTCTGGTTTTGGTGTTCTGCGCTAATTTCGTTGCATTAGTAGTCATATTATTGGGAATTCCCTTATTACAGACTGTCGCCTAGCAATAATGTCGGCATTACTGCGTTCCAGTTTTGAAGGATAGGGTGCTGGTGAAATTACAGGCACTTGGGACTTGTCAACTTATGTCGTAGTGGGCGCAGTGGCAGTGCCCCTCAAATCTTTGCGATTGAAAGCTTCGAGTGGCTCTGCAACTGTTAATGGATAGGCCAGTAGCTTACCATCAGGCGCACGACTTGTTCATCCCGTCAATTGATATTATAAAAAAAGGTAATGCTCGTGTGGACGGACATACATACCCTTTAGTACTAATGTAGGTTAAACGTTAGTTGCATAGTTCGATTAAAAATTTGATGTTCTAAGTTACGATTTATGTTGTTAGAGTACGCACTATTCATGCTTCCTCGTCACGGCTGACTATCTCATCAGTCGGTATCATATCTTTCCTTCTTGTGGTGCCATCTCCAAGTAGAGGTCGGCGATCATTTGACCAAAGTTCTGTAGTTTGCGTTTTTGACGGCTAACTTCTTATTCAGCACCTGCAATACTCGTTCATTGGGTACTCTATCCGTCCACGATATTTTCAAAGTTTTTCTGTATACCCTTTTCGAAGGCTTGTAGTGGTTGCTTATATTTGAGTTAAGGCCCTGGACTCTACTTCACATAGAAGAACCGAAAAACCGGTGTCAAAGATATGCCATTTTATATCCGAAAAAATGGTTTCATCTCTAATTACTAATTTACTTTTGATAATGAAATATGTATTTCGATTTGGAAAAGTTCCACTGGAACACTCTAGAAAAAGGCACTATGTATCATCCTGTTTATATATACAAATATATGTATATTTTAAAGTACACTTCGGGTCGAAACAACACCACTCTGACCCGTATTATATGTAAATGCAAAAATCGATTCACATATATCAACTCGATTACAATTTCAAAATCGTATTTCACACATTTCACACTTTTAAAAACCGCTTACTATTCTTTGACCAATATCTTTTTGTGTTTTGTAACTGATATTTCTTTCTTTGATATTAAAATTTGGATTGGGCTTATTGCCTCAGGATAAATTTTGATTGAAATATTCATCTATAGAATAAAATTCAAATAAATTTCTTTTAAATGTCACAATATCCTTGATGTTCCTTATGTCAGATGGTAGTTTATTATAAATATTGGCACTCATTGCCGTAATACTGTTACATATAAGCGTATAGTGAACAAATAAAAAAGAAGATCAAAGTGAACAGCTATAAACAGGTCAAAGAACTGGCTATGAACCGTGAGGAGTGGAGAAGGCTACACCGACAAGAGTATAGCTCTTAAATAAGATGATGATAAGGGTAGATCTGCCACCTACAAATTTAATTTAATCTGTCAAATGAATCCTACGGGCACCCTTAACATAACAATTTTGGATTACCTCTGATGAAAACTGCGGAGTTAAATACATGAAGAGATGTTAACGCTAGTAATCTATTTTTAAAAAAAGGATTACAGCTCCCTATGAAGAAGATTAAAAAATCTGTAACGCAATCTTGAAGCTATGAAACCGTGATATGCTGTTACGACCACCTAAAGGCTTGCTTTCTTCTTTAACATTAATGACGCGTATGAGAACTGATTTATCTTCTTACATGAAAATTCAATTTGGGATTTCTATTTCATGTTACTGTCTATAAACAAGCCTAGAAATTTTGTTAATAGACATGTCAATGTTAAAGTTATTATTAGTAAATTATTTTAATTAAATTAACTTTTCAACTATCAATTTGCTCAAGGTTGCCTGCGCTCCCGAGTTACTTCAAATACACCTCATTAAAAGTATAGAATAGCCTGTCTTCTGCTGTAAGAAGGGCAATGTCTCAATTATGGTCGACGTTTAGACGAAAATGATCATTGTTTCTATTTGAAAAGCATTCATTTTGTAGGTTTCTTTTAATTTCTAACTGTGTTGTTCTTGTGATATTTTCGATTTTTAATTATCGTTTTTGCTTAGGTGTGTCAAGGTGTTGAGCATTTTTGGTGTGTTCCTATCTACGCCATTGTCTTCTGTAGCTTAGTCGTAGAAACATTTTCTGTGTTTTATTATGAAATTACATTTAATTGAATACAGTATTATTTGTAAAATATCAACCTCGCAGGACTATATTAGTAAAAATCACAAACAACAACTTTTACTTCATGAGTTTTTACAAAACATAATAAATTTACCAATTAAGGTTTTGTTCTATTATCTGACACTTAAAATCGGTATCTGGTAGTAAGGTGGTAAGTTCAAACGCAAACGTGCAAGCGTCCTCCCCGATGACTCCCACCCCCGCTCCTGCGTTTTACACAGAGTTATCACCGTTTACGGCAATCTATTTAAATATTCTTTTTTGTATGAAAGTGAAATCCGATCATGGAAGAAATGTTGTTGTTTATGATGTTGGTAATGTTGTCCTACAAGGTCGTTCGTATTTTATAAGTAGGTAACCCTGTACCTGTAGTAATTTTTATTTTTGACTTTTGGTTTAAATTATACAGACGTTATTGTGTTAGTTACCGAAAATATCCAGTGGACTCTTTTGAAGTCTGCTAAGAATTAGATTGTGCTATTTGTTGACACAGGTTGCGCTGTTGACACTGTCTCGCTGTGGCGTGGTCCGCGGACTCGACGCAGGCACAGGCAATGTTAGGAATGCGGATCGTTCCCAATAAATTCATTTCTATTAGAAGAATACAAATAATTATAATTAAACCTTTTAAAACGTCCCAAATTATAGTAGAAACAACTAACGACTTTTTAAAATTTAAAATTTAATTTTCATGGGAAACTTGAAAAACCATAACTTCACACATCCTCTAACTTATCTATGGTATATATAGTGTTGCCAGTGTGTAATGGTCATAGTGATTGGCAATTCATTTTACGTTTTTCAATGCAGTAGCGTTCGTTTGTTTTTATTGCCACTAGTAAATTTGTGGCAACGGGATGTACTTCCATGTCGTACATAAACTATTTTTGAACGTCAGGAAATTCACATGTATTCTTTACTCTCCTGCGGGGAGGTAAAGGATTATGTGTTTCTCAGGTCACCTTACGCCGGGAGTGTTGCATACACTTGGATATTTTTCCGGAATCCTAGCAGCAACAGCTCGCTCTGCTCATGTCCCAACTTTCAAAAGGGTCCCTTCAACTTCGCCACGATAGGCGCGTGAATGCCGTACATAACTTAACCTAAACTAACCTATCGTTTTGCGTTTCCGGTTGAGTTAGTTTAGCAAACCCAAAAAACTTTAGCGTAGACGCAAACCAGTCCAAAGCGACGTTTTGTCAGTATTCAAACAATAATCCTAATCTTACAATCTTAACGATAATACCCATACTAGTACTAGCATATGGGACAACGTTTTACTATTTCATTTCGCCACATTCAACTAGAACTCTAACATCTGTAACATCTGTCCACGTCTATGGTAATGCAGTGGGGATGCACAGCTGCAAACCGTCAATCTTCGATATTACAAATTACAACACTGTAAACAGCGTATACGGTTCAATTTGCAATGGTGTTGTTTGTCACTTGACGACGGTGTACGGCCGCCCCGGTAACACTAGTAGAAAATAAACCTGCAGAGGTCTACCAGAATTGGTTTAGCGTAACAAGCAGAACGTGACCGGAATCGGAGCCATTTTTGAAAAGGGAATGCGGGCTCTAAACACCTGTCAAGTGTCATTTTTTACGTTTTTTACACGTTACCAGCCAGTATTTGCTAAGTGTAGCCAGTGTCAAATAATTAGTCATGGGAGGTCTGTCTTAATTATTTCTTCATATGTTCTACTTTGTTTTTGTTCATATTGCGTAAAACAAAACACCTTAAGACGACAAATATTCTAATCAGTGTAATATCCGTTAAGCCAAGCAAAATTTTATTTTTACATTTAAAATAACCTCAATTGCATTCCAAAAAGAAAGGAATCCAAAATAATAATTCAAACGCTGTGCGTTCAAAAACTCTGGCTTTCACTAAAACTTAGATAATAGATCAAAAACGTCTTGTTCGTGTGTCGTAACGTGAACCGACTAACCTCAACTAATATAGCTACATTACCAAGTAAATACGTGGCTCATTGTGATTCAAATAAATTTAAATTTTCTGTCGCAAGGATGGTCCAAATGTTCTGCGCACTGATGTAATCTTCTCTTTTGTCATTTCACCTCTGAAATATGTAAAAGACAGGTATATTTGTAGGTAAAACTTGCCTTTATTGATGTAACTAGTGCTGCTGACGTTTCTGTACTTGTGCTTTGTTTACAGGTTCATCGGTTAACTGGAAAACAGTAGGATTATCCCAGTGGTTTTTTTATTTACTGCGATAAAAGTATTATCTTGATACTCACATTCGCGCGACTGGCGGTGTGTTTGTGGAGTCGTGTTGTGTTTTTGAATTTGACATAAAATCTTATTATAAACTTTGCTGCATTATGTTCCTTAAGGTTACGTATTTACGGTACGCAATTAAAAATGCAAGCGTTATGATATTTCGTAACAAAAATAGCTGAAATAAGACAGGCTAACATAAAAGTCCAAAAATCGGATAATTAAAAAAATCTTACGACTTTTTGTTACATTGCGGTAGGTCACACTTCGTTTTTCGCACACTACTGTCACTTTTCATGATTACACGTTACATTGTTCCACCAGCTTGCTTTTGCTCGAGTCTTAGCCATACCGTTTTTTTTCCGAACCAGTCCCTAACTTAATGATTCTTGTATCATATATTTTTCTAAGTTACTTTTTTGCAGTTCGATTTTTTTTTATATTTATTAAAATGTATCAGAAACTGCATTTTGAGAAAAAACTGCAAAAATTTTTTTAACTTTGTATATTAGAAATTAAAGGATTTTATCCAGTTATTGTAATTTGTATTTGCAAAATAAGCTATTTCTATTGAAAAACAAATAATAATATAATAATAATAACAACGCACACACTATTAGCTCTAGGGAAACCTTGTGTCGCGGGTGCCATGGACACACACACAGACAACCACAAACATAGACACCCAAACTCATGAGAGAAATAAATATAAGCAATACAAATATTTCTCCCGGTCCAAGAATCGAACCTGAGAATTCTACGTGACAAACCAGCATGACTCACGGCCATAGCAATAAATTTGTTTTGCCTTGATTGCAGTCGAAAGGTAACATGTTTTTAATGGAATTACAAAACATTGTACTGCGACTTGCAGTGTTTTATTTTAATATGATAGACTAGGTTTTGTTTTTTTTTAATTATGCTAGGAATCAAGAAAAAATCGGCAAAAGAACTGGCCCACACGCAACATTAATTCTCACTTTTTGAACGCATCTCAAGTATTCGAAAAACAAACTTTGACTTGCGAAAGTTTTTAAAAAAAGAACGAACAAATACAAAGTTGTGTTGTTAGTGGTTCTTACTTAAATCGCGTTGTTTAAGCAACGAAGATAAATACAGGGAGAAAAGTTAGAGCGCTTCAATAAAATCAACACGATTATTGGCCTAAATCTTCTGAAATCGATGTTTTGAATAATATATATCTCTTATAACAATTAATAGGAATTAATATTCTTCCTACCCTTTTCCCATTTTGTTTGACATCGGGCCTCCTTGTACGTCGGCGCCAGGACGCTCTGCTGGCGTTTAAGTCTTTCTCGACAATGGTCCACCGTATAACCTTAGGGCCTTCCTCTTCCATGGTTTTCTGGGCATGTTTAATATTAATACTACGTTTACAAAGTAATTTTTTTCTCTCCTCCTTTTATGGCGGTACAAGCGGAGTTGATTCTCTTTAAGCGTCTCTGCCACCGGAGCTAGTCTAAATAATTTCTAGGAAATCACAAAAAAATTGATTACAGAAAAATACAGAAATGTACAGTTTATATTAATAATATTCTGTTTCAGCGAGTCCATTAAAAACTAAATGACGGCGACATTGTTTTTGAAAATGACATTTGCAGCTGTCAGTTTGTTAACTCTAATTAAAAATGCAGCTATATGCCCAGCAATGGCATGTAAATTACAATTTCTCTGTGCACTATTAAATCACAATTTCCCATTTAAGCTGGAGGTAGTAACAAAAACATTTGAAACCCATAAACTGGGTCTCATGTTCTCATACGTTGAACCTTTGAGTAAACAACGCGTTGCCTAGCAACCGATAGAGACATGTACAGGCTGTTTGTTTTTACCATTCGGTAATATTGTAACTTTGAATATCACCAACTATATAGTTTGTAACGAAATTCTTTGAACTTTAGACCGTTCTTGTTATAAGTGATTAGTTGAGTTAAAATCTAAAACATGAAGCGGGCGTGCTGTTGGTCGTCCCTTATAGCGTTTACATAGCATTAATAAATAATTTTGCTGTTTAAGTGCTTGTTTAAACTGGCAGACTGTATAGCTTCATAACTGGCTGATTACAGCTTCATTTACTTTTAGACATTAAAGAATTTTTTTATTTTTGAAAAAGTTGATATGTGCAATTTAACTTTACAAGTAACGCAAATAGTGATAAAAAAACAAATTGTCCCCATATTACAAGTAACAAAATTTCCCCCTTCAACCTCCAAACTCCATTTTAGACCTCAGGCTTAAAATTAACACTCTGTATATCTTGTACACACAAGTGCGATAGAGATGAAAAACCAAGTGTTAGTTGGACGATAAAATGCTAAAAGTATGCGATTATGAACCTTATAATGAAATCCATAAAACCTACAACAGATTTTATAGTTTTATTAAGGAAGTACAGTCGGCACATTAAGAGCAATGGCAAAATCATTCTTAAAACGTATAAATAAGATTATTTGTTAAGTTTCCTGTGTGGTGGACTGTATCGCTTCCTACATCACATTTTCATGTATTGTTCTTATGTAGTTATCGAGTTCCTTGTTTGAACTGGAATAAACCTTTGAACTCTGATGTTATTAGAGTTTAAATTGCATACGGAACTTGAGAAGGGAAGTTTATCGTCATCCAGCATTGGTCAGCGGCTGACTTTTAGACTTTAGGATAGACCAGATCAAGGAAACTCGTGGTGTATTATAGTGGGATTGTTATTCTTCTTCAGCCTTTAGTCTTTTTTTTATATTATTTAGTCATCAACTACTGATTGTAGGCCTTTTCATTTTTTTTTTAACTATCGTGGGTCCATCTATCTCGCCTTCTGGTGGCCGAAGCGTCTGGTACCGCTTTCTGGTCAGGCCTCTCCAGCACTCTTCTGCTACACCGGTCATCGGCTCTGCTTGATTGTTAATTAAAGATTATAAGTGACGTTTAGTGAGTTGCTAGTTTTTGATGAGAATTTCACATGAAACCAATTACTGTCGTAACTCAAAAGTAATGGACTTGAGAGAAAGCGATCGATGAAAGTTCAAAAAATTACTGAATGGAACCAGTAAATTAATATTCTCGTTTATAATTGGAAGATTTTTTTAAAATAATATCAAGTGACAAGTCACAAGTCGTGCGCCTGGTGGTAAGCGACACGTCTATCCATAACTGTTCCAGGGCCACTCAGAGTTTTAAATCGCAAAGATCTTAGGGGCACTGCCGCTGTGCCCGTCACTCTGAGACATAATTTGACAGCTAAAACCGGAACGTAGCGATGTGACCACATTACTGCTTGGCGGCAGAAATAGGTGAGGTGGCAGTACTTCCCTGGACGAACTCTTTCACAAGGATCTCTACTGCTACTAAATATATAATTATTATTTATATATAGAAATAATCCCATTATGCAACATTTAAATTAAAATTAGACAAACCCCCTGACACAAAAGTACTCCAAAAAGTTTCTACAAGCTGACAACTTTACGAAACCAATTTTAATGAGGTCAAACAATAGTTCTACAATAATTAGTTGAAGAGTTGGGAAATACGTGAACTCTCTTGGTGCTGCAACCAGATCGGAATTAAGATGACCATATTATTGTAATATCATCGATATTCATGAAAAAAAAAACACGTTTTTGCTTAACGTGGTTAAAGTTAAGTGTAACGAGCTGACCGTACTAAAGGTTTATTTTAGAGGACAGTTCTGACCTCAAGTTCTAAAATTACAAGCCTTAAACGCTAAGTTTAATTGACAACCCAACCACAAACTTGTGCATTACTGCTACTTTCATATTGTTGGATATGTTAATTTGTAGTTCCATTTTCCAGTTGGATCGTCAATGACGTCACGTCGGCGAGGGCATACACTCACGAAGCTGTTTGCTTCCTCTGCAGGACTTTTTGAATTTGCGATTGATTATGTATATTATGGTTATAAACGAAATAGTTATCGTGTAAAGAATCTCGTGGTAAGCGACACGCCTGTCCATAGCAATCGTAAAGATCTTAAGGGCACTGCCACTGCGCCCGTCACCCTGAGACATAACGCTGCTTTTCTAATATTGTGGCCCAGTCCAAAATGCTAGATTTTGTTGTGGTCTAGTTCCAAGGTTTTCGTTGGTTAGAATAATCACTTGGGATGGTCTACGATTCGTCAACTTTGGGCTTCTGGCACTTCTCAGCTGTTTTAAGCATTCTTCCTGATGAATTAGATACTTTTGAGATAGACCACTATTCTAGAAAGCCATCGATAAGTAGACAAGTCCCATGTGCCTGTAATTTTTACCAGCACCCTTACCACTCAAAACCGGAAGGCAGTAATGCCCACATTACTGCTTAGCGGCAGAAATAGTAAGAAACAGTACTTCCCTGGAGGAACTCTTTCTCAAGGATCTCTTCTGCTTCTAAATCCTGATAAAAATAAGTCGAGTCAGTTTCAGAGCCGAGCTTGGTAATGGGACGTATATAAAATAATGGTTTTTTTTTGAGAAACATACAGCATCATATAATTATACATTTCGTATCGAGTTCTTAGGTTTTCGCGATTGTTACACATAGGAAATGAGACTATTTTTCCGGATTTACATTGCGTATATTTGTTTTTTCAAATAAACCGACGTTTCGGGCCCTTTACAGGTCCCATGGTCACGGTTGACTGTGACCATGGGACCTGTAAAGGGTTTTTATTTGCTATATACATTTCATTTTTAACACTTATGAAACATACGCTAGCCTAGAAGTTTCCACTAATGTTTAAAATAAGTTACGGTGGATAGATAAATTCGTAAGCACTAACCAATGTAAATCACTTTTAATTATAATTTAAATTTATTGAATTTATATAGTTTGTTATAAGTGTTCGAACACTAAGAAACATTCCTTCGATCGATTAATAATTATGTTAATAAAAGCTTCCTAATATTCTTGGCAGATTTGAACCGGAATATTGTCAAATATATTAATTTCTTGATTATTAAATAAGGTACAAGCCCGTACAAGGTATTTATAGAATAATTAGTAGGACAATGAGGTGTTACAGATGTTGCTACAAAATTAGCGTTTTGTGCGCATTTAAACTTTTCGTAACACGTGTTTTGTGTAGGTAAATTGCGCGATTTTGTCCCTACGTTTTCTACGCGTTCAGTGTCACCTTGGAAAACCGAATAAATAATTAAAGTCAAAACAAAACGTTCTGTATTTACATCGGCGTTCGATATTTCTTCAGAGCTACCGCTAAGCTTAGCTTGTGATATCTAGTGACAGACGGACACGCCTGTCCATGAATGCCACTGCTCCCGTCACCCTGAGACATATTGCCCGTCACTCTCGCAGTAATGCTCACATTACCGCACTTTTTAACCGACTTTAAATTTCACCCACTTTTGCTGTCCCGGTTATTTTCGTCCCATATAATGAAATGATCCTTACATGAAACTGAGTCGATCAACATTAAAAAAAATTTGATCAATTTAGTCATGTTTATGGACAACTCACACTTGACCAAATAATTGGTTAGTCCATTATATTTTTATTCAATTGAAAGATCGTTAATGGTATGAGAGCGTTTAATTTTAAAATTTTGGATATTTCTAGTTTTATTTTTAAAAAGTTATTGATGTCGATTTATTCGTTAGGTAACGTACTTTTGATATCAGTTTAAAGCTTTTTTATATCTGATATGTTTGTGGAATAATCGCCTGGGCACACTTAACGATTACAACCTGTAAATGATGAGCTCCATCAGCTCATCCCGCCCGCCCCCTTTTACCATCGGACATCCAGACGTACGGCGGGATATCATCCTTGCTTGGTCGATATTCCCTTCAGGCGTACTAAACGCTTTTCATCATCTTTTTATTATGCGCACAGCCCAGGAATGGGATTCCCTGACTGGGACTGTTTCCGAGCTCATAAAACCCGAATATCTTTAAGGTGCGACTAAATAGGTATCTTCTGGGCGAGCTCGTTCCATCGTAGGTCCTATATTAAGGAGGAAATCCATACGCTGGCAAATGTGTTTCGCATACCATTCGCCTCTGGGGAGCAGCGAACGAAAGTTATGTGAGAGTCTCCGCCACGAAGACGCCCCAGGATCCGCTTGCGCATACTACTGAGACTGAGACTCGGCGGATGGCCCTCGGGAATTGAGCCAGAGCGGGGAGCTCCCTCAAGTTTTGTGGGAAGTGTCCCCCGACCCCAGTCTACGGCGGGGGAAGAAGGTGGGCCTGCCTCCTTCGTCTCCCCGGCTGCCGTATTCGGAGCAGGTCAGCGAGGAGGTTTTCCTTTGAGTCTCTTCGAGGCAAAAGGGGACCATTGCGTCCCAGTACCTTTCACTGCTGAACATTGCGCCCATGATAATTGCCAGCAAAAAGTCGTGACTATCTTGTATTAAGAAATGAAACTATTTTTCCGGATTTAAATCGCGTATATTTGTTTTTTCAAACAAACCGACGTTTCGGGCCCTTTACAGGTCCCATGGTCACGGTTGACCTATACATCTTACCTATGTATCTTGTATTATATATGTATATCGTGATTATCCCTTTCCTACCAACACCAACCTGTTTGACGTAAACAGCATTTCCTTTTCAAAAGCCTTATTCGAACAATAGATAGGGATGGAGTTGCAAAAATTTTACTAATAAATTAAACGTCTGTGGACATAGTTAGATGTTTACGTATTACACGACCGTACAGTGTAGTTTAAGTGACAGATAATTGTCAATAAAGCTCACTGTTTAGCACTACGAAGTGTTACAAGGTTGCAGGCGACTATTCAGCTGTGCTTCGAGAATGACGCTAGGTTTGTTTGCCGCTACATTTTGTTCAAATATGACATTTGTGACGTTTACAATTGGTCACCTAGAGTGTAAAATCTTTTCTAAGAGCAATGATGGCCTAGTTGAAATGTGAGAGAATCTGAGGTTTGATTCCTAGTCATAGTCATTTGTTGATAACAAACAAGTTACCAATCAGAAAATTTAACAATAACATTCATTACATAATAATAATAAGCTACACATTAACTATAATATTAAAAATATAAATATTAGGAATTAAATTACAATTACGTCAAATTACTAACAATAAATTAATCAGTCA
Organism: Hyposmocoma kahamanoa; assembly: GCF_003589595.1. Classification (NCBI taxonomy): domain Eukaryota; kingdom Metazoa; phylum Arthropoda; class Insecta; order Lepidoptera; family Cosmopterigidae; genus Hyposmocoma; species Hyposmocoma kahamanoa. Next base: position 1,716,007 of record NW_020653757.1, read on the forward strand.
AATTCCCATTGAAGCACCTGTGCCAATGGGCCCACAGATTTGATTATCACGTGATTGAACGTCGGAAAAGATGTGAAAACTCATTCGTCCCCAATCCGCATTGGACCACAATTTGGCACTATGCTCCAAAATCTTCATTTTAAAGAACTCGGAGCCCATACATGAGTAGGTGAAGATGACAAAAAACATTGTATTCATCTTCGTAAAGTTTTCGTCATCAAGAACAGTCAATTTATGTACTTAATGACTAAAAGATTCTTATTACCCGGGGATAGTGCAATTGTTACAGCTTTTTTTACAATTCAATGTTTTATTACCTGTTTTGTACATATCTATCTAGGTACGAATATCTAGTACTAGCTCATAATTCGCTATGATCACGAACGCCGCCATGACCGCGTTGCCTGCAGCTGATTTTGACGCGTGCGCACAATCGCATACTCGGAATAAACTCCCGCGCATCCGTACAGAGTAGTTTGTAACGGTCACTTTGAAATTTAACTTTTTACATTTTTTACGTTTTAGTAAAATTCATGCCTATAATTAGCCACACTTAATGAAGAAGTATACAAATGCCATTAACGAATTTCCACATTGTATTTTTCTTTGTTACATATTATTGTTTAAAGTTTTTCGTTACCATTAAAATGTGACGTTAGTTTACGTGTCCACCCTCCAGTCAATTTAATTTCTCTGTTTCATTTTTCTTGTATGCCAAATTTATTACATTTTAACAGAAGTTTGAGCTCCCAGTGCATCTGTGTCGATCTAATTACGACCATAATCTAAACAATATTAATTAAAATTTATTACTGACACAAACGATTGCAGCGATTAGCCGACAATTTGATTTTATTTTGACACTTGGTAAAAATGTATTCGGCTTAGTGTAAGCCCACAGTAATATGAGTATACCACACTAAGTACAACTTAAAAGTCTTTTACCTTTTTTAGGCGTTGAAGACTTATATTTTAACTATAACTGTATTGTACAACCTTGAATTTTTTTATACTTATGAATTGTTTTTGTGTATGTACGATATAAATAATATTTAGTAATATTTTCATTATATTATACACACATGGATATATTTAAAGGAACGCTAAAAAAAGGTTGAATTACGATAGCAATGATCATATGAATCACTGGCCATATGTACCAGAATGTTTAATTTGAAAAAAAAATGACTAGCTACATTTACCAGAACGGTTAATTTGAAAAAAGGAATGACTATAGTACCGGCACGCTATGATGGCCGTTTTGACGTTTGTCCGCTCATCAAGTTTCGTATTAATTCATAACTACGTTGAAGGAGCTAATTATTGTACATAGTTGTCAATAGTCACGTACAGTAAAATTTATGGAATGTGTAATTTTACGACACAAATTAACATTTGTTTATCGAAATTCGATATTTAAAAAAATGAAATCTAATACGATCGTCTCTAATAGGATTGAATTGACGATATATTAAGAAAATGTTTTTATTTTCGCCAAACTTTTTAATCAGCTACCCCTTGCAATAGTAGTGATAAATCTAAAAACTTATAGATACGTCTCGCATTTGATTTGACCTCACTATTGTAATTTGTCAAAACGGCCGTTCTGGTACTGTAGCCACATGTACCAGAACGGTCAATTTGAAAAAAAGAAAAGAATGACTGGCCACATATACAAGAACGTTTAATTTGAAAAAAGAATCCATTGTCTTTTGATTTCGATTAAACATTCTAGTGTATTGGCCACATAGTTCATATGAACATTGTTTTCATAATTCAACCCTTTCTAGTCTTTTTCTTTTTTCTATAGATGCCCGTAAGTATATTACGTAAAATCTGAATTAAAGATCTCTGTCCCTAACACTACTCCACACACGTCTCTCATACACTGACAACCTGACATTGGCCCGTGTACTTTGAATGGACGCTACTATATACCGGCAGGGAAAAGTCATTACTGCATTGTCTAGCTAGACAAATTTCAACTTTATGTCTTTCGGTGTCCAGCTCAGGTTGACTTGCAATTTTGAATGGTTAGCATGAGTTATGTAAGTAACGTGTCATTTTGTCGAAGCTAAGTTTTTAGCGTTAACGTTGAATGGGAAAATCTTCAACAATGGTCAGTATTAATAGATTTGATTGTTCTAGAGGACACTAGTTGTAGTCCAATGCGATATTAAATTGCATTTGCATGGTTGTTGCGTTTGTTTTACGACAAAATCTGAATTGTAGTTATTCGACGACCTCGCTGGCCTATTAGCAATATAGTCTCTAAATGCGAAGGTCCCGGGTTCGATGAATGAACTTTTTAAATTGATTCTGGTTAATGTTTTTTATATGGTACAAAATGATGGGTACAAATCGAAAAGATCTGAGGAGCACTGCCTCTGCGCCTGTTACCCCGAGACGTAAGTTGACAAGGCGCATGTGCCTGTAATTTCACCCCTACCCTTTAAAACCGGAACGCAGTATGCTGACATTACTGCTTGGTGGCAGAAATAGATAAGGTACTACCCTGGACGAACTCTTTCACAAGGAGATCTACTGCTACAAAAAGGTGGTCATAGTACGGGGATTTACTTTAATACCGGGTAATTGGCGTGTTGTCCGGCGCATTATTATTTTTATCTTTAGTACAGCTTAATGTGCGTTAATAAATAAATGCAAATATTAGACAACGTCACTTACGTTGCTTTTATCCCAAAGTAATTACTAAAGCTAAAAATAACCGAGACAATATAGCAAACTGGGATCCTCTGAGATGGCTACAACATGAAAATCTGTGTGCAAACCACTCGACCACAGAGGTCGTCATAACGTAGATACCCAGCACACACAGGAGGAGTGCCCCGCGTGGGCCTCCGAGCGGAACATCCTGGTTGCCCGGATCGGGCGAGATCTCTCTCCGCCAGGCATAGTAGGCTATGCTGGCGGATCAAGAGTCCCATGAGGCAGTGGTCTCCTTCTGTGAAGCGGTGATGCTTCAGAAGGAGGTCGCCGAGCGTGATCGGGAGAGGGCCGATCCCGCTCGGCGGCGGCGTAACTTCGCGGCTGCGGGCGATCGGGGCGGGGGCTTCGTTCGCCAGTAAGTTAGGCAGCCGCGTGGCCCGCTTCATCGTGAGGAGAGGAGGGGGAGAACGTAGCTCCTCCTAGGTGCTGGGGGGGTTCCGGTGCGCAAAGTAAATCCCGGACCCTTCCCACTAGAGCACCCGAGAAGGCCACCGTGTTTTAGCCGGTAGGAGTCCGGAGCAGCGGAGAAGTATCCTAGGAGGATTTCCCTAGGAAAAAAAAGGTAATAGGAGTACTGTGGGCCAAAGTGTATTGGCAACTCTTCCTGAATGCATTCTAAGGTGACAGCGGACAGTTGATGTCGTCTGTGACAACACAGATACATAATTGAAACAATTAGCCTTAGAGTGATTCTAGACACCATTATTCTGTAAAAACCGACCAATGATAACGACAACGGTTATAGTAGAAATTTCGCCCTGGGAAATCACCACCATAGCATAGCGTGGCTCAGTATTTTAGCAGTTATGACAACTGTGTCATAAAACACATATTTTACTTAAACTTCATTTAACTCATACACCTCATGATACTATTGAAGACTCAGGCTCTTGTCGGTGTAGACTCCATCACTCCTCACAGTCCATAACCAGCTCCTTCACCTCTTTATAGCTGTTCACTCTGACCTTCTTTATTTGTTTACCGTGCCTACGCTGTTCTTGGTCTTTTCCTCTTTCTTTTACCCTCTATCTTCCCTTCAATTACAACTTATTTAAATCCGTCACTACAGAGTGAATAATACCTCCAAAATCTCGGAAATATTGTATTATATTTTGTTCTACATTTTTGATGTGCACTTATTACGTTAGTGCGTTTTTGCCTCTTACTTTTAATAATTCCGAGCTTTCAGATGGCGGTATTATCCCCTGTATTCCGACACTTGGTCATAAAATATCGATAAGGTAAATGCAAGGGGCTAAGTATTATAAGAACCTATCGACTGCCCCATAGAAACAGGCCAATGGCGATGCGACAATCGCGTAGACAAGGTCGTCGCTGCGCACGCGATCGTTCCGCGCCGCCGCCGCGAAGGACGACCTATGTGAAATTGATGCTGATTACGACGCCTTCCACTGAATGTTTCATATATTTTACCACAAAGCACGGCGTTAAACTTAACGCCCATCAACCCATATACGTCCCAATGCTTTGAACAGGGCTCTAATGGGTTGAGTGAGAGCGAAAAGTATTGTTGATAAATATGCAAAAATTAACGTTGAACTAAAGACTCTAGTTCAGAAGATTGTATCGAATTTAAAACACGGTAGAAGGCATTCTTTTTTCAAATTAACATTCTGGTATGTGTGGCCAGTCATTCTTTTTTCAAATAAAAATGGTATACGTGACCAGTGGGTCATACGAACATTGTCATAATTCAAACTTTTTTAGAGTCCCCTAAATATGTCCATGAAAGTATGAATGTAACTCATTGGTAGAACAATTTTGAAACGAGCTACAGTTTAAGATGTAAAATGGCCGCCACTGAGATCCATACCGTCGATCTCTTGAATTGAGAAGCAACGTTCTTGTAGCAGTAGAGCTCCTTGTGGAAGAGTTCGTCCACTAAAGTACTGCCACCTTATCTATTTCTGCCGCCAAGCAGTAATGTGAGCATGCTGTGTTCCGGTTTGGAAAGGTAAGTGTGCTGGTGAAATTACAAGCACATGGGACTTGTCAACTTATATCTTAGGGTGACGGGCGCACTGCCAGTGCCCCTAAAATCTTTACATTTAAAGCTCTTAGTGAAAAAAAAAAAAACATTTTACAACTTAAAAATGTCATAAGTACAACCACTTCGTGTTCGGAAAAGGCCTTGATCTATAGAGAAGTGGCAATTACTCTATGACAGACGGCAAATCTCTAACTACAATGTCAACTCACAAGTTGCACTTGGTATTGGATAACGTAGCTTCATTAACCATTTTACGCCACACGCCGGTTTAGTTTATTGTCACTAACCGTAAGACATTAACGTTATAAACAGCTCTTTTAAACGTTTGTACGTTAACACCGAGATTACGTTACATTTAACTTAACTAAGAACGTAATAGTGTTAAAAGTGTGACTAAAAACACCCGCCCGCAACAATGTTATAACTGTATTCAATTGTACCAATGGAGTTTAAAAAGACAAAACGAAAATCGACATCTCCTCATTCAACCGATCGATCATAAACTAATTCGTTACATAATTAACCAAGGAGGACGTACAAAAAATACTTTAAACTAATCTTAAACACACTCTATTGTCTTAGAAACTCTAACAAAATACCACTTACTTTAACAATGCACTAGCCACAACAAATGTTACTTCTAAGTAGGGAATGTTTTCCAAACTCCTCAGTTCGTACCGCACGTACTGGCCACTTCGCTTGGCCATTGTGTTCAGTTCGATTTAAAAAATATGTAGTGATTAATTCTATATTTGAAGCGCGAGTGAAAGTCAGTCCCTTTATAATTTTGAAATTAGGCGATTCTGTTTTCGGACGCGGGCGCCATTTTTTTTTTATTTATAACCTATTTCCGGTGATGTGGACTTCATTCATTCAAGTTTTCTCATTACGGCGTAAACTAAAAATCTTATAACCGGATCAAAGGGCACGAAATGTGTAATTGTGCGTATGTTTATTCAGTAGTGTTCTAAATATTTTTGTCTCAAGTTCATATGTATAACAAACAAAATAATAACAATAGACTTTCGTTTGGAAAGTTTAAAAGAGCCTTTAAAAAATCGCCTTTATTAAAAGCTAAAAAACATTTCTAAAAACGACTTTTGGTTCCAAAATGCTAATGATTCGATAAAAACGATCATTTAAAATCAAAAAGCGTGCTACCTGTTTATAGAATATGGAAAAATAAATAATAACGCTGTATTACATAGAGCGTAATAATTGTACAGTAAAACCATTACCAAAAACTAGCTTTTGTCCGTGACTTTGTTCGCTTGGTTATCGGAATCGAAAATTAAACATCAGCGTCGGTTGTCGTGATTCAAACACAAATTAGTTTAACTGATTTCTACATCGAGCTAGATGGCCGGATCGTACTTGGTTCGATTCCCGCTGGGACCAATTTGGAAACGGATAAATTCATTGGTCTGGTACTCATAGTACAGAAGATTTCCTGGTTTGAAACTGAGACCAGGTAATTCGTGTAATAAAAAAAAAAGTACGCCCACAACCCCGGTAAGATTATCGTGTGGGAAGCCATTTGAGATTTTCTCGGACTATAGCCCTGACATAGTAATAATTAAGAATTTTTTGTTTACTTAAAAAAAGAACGCCATCTTGAAGAGATTCAATAATGTGTATATAAAATGAGAGGACTTCAATTTTTTATTGTTCTACATTTCGTGGACTTTATGTGTGGTTCCTATCCGCATGGATATTTTAAGGTAAATTTATATTACATTTACGTCAATATGTTATAATAAAGATATAAAATACCTTGATAAGCGCAAAGCGGTTGGAATCTAAAATTACTAGTGAAAAGTGACAATTTTTAAGACAAACCAGTAATATCATCATCGGTCATTATGACGCTTAACATCCGTAAGATGACAGCGAAATTTTTTCCATAAAAATATTTATATATACATGGCGTTTCACAGCTATGGGACACGGAACGAAGGTGTTTTAAATATCGTAATACGATATTTTATATATAAGTAACTAAATTAAAACCAGCACCCTCAGGCTTCGTGCCAAATGCTCTGACAATTAAACCACGAAACGAACCAGCTGACTTTACGAATTTTTCTGTGCTTCTTGCAGATCTTTGTTTTTTGTTTTCAACGATTTTTGTTAGTAATATGTCATTCAAAGACTTTTAAAAAGTTGCTTGCCTTATTTGGGAATCGTAATGAAAAAATCTTTATTTCTATGTCTGTCGTAAGTCATAAGGTAAGGGTCAGTTATAAGGTTCAATTCCTTTTAAGTAACATAGTATCCTAATTATAATTATACAATTTAATCAAAAATTCATTTATATCTTCTGTGCAAATTTTCAATCCTTTGATAAATTCACCGCCTGTCCCATAGCTGAGGAACGCCCTGTAAAAATTGGGCAGGTGCCTTGAAGGCACATTTTTTTTACCTTCGCCACCAACTTTGGATAAAACAAAAGGCGTGATAGTGCTTACGCCAAGATAAGCAAGCTCAGCCGTATCTTTTCACAGCACAGATCAGACTGTGGCCAGGCGTCGATCTCCTTTATATTAAAAAAAACCTAAAATTTCTGTTATCGATAGTACTTTATATATCGATACTTCGGGGAAGAAATAACGCAAATACCAAACTACAAAGTGTACAAGACGAGTGAAAAACAACCAAGTCTTTTAATTTTTAACCGACTTCAAAAAAAGGAAGAGGTTCTCAATTCGACTATGTTTTTTTGTATGTATGTTACGCGATAACTCCGGTATTTGTGAACCGATTTTCATGATTCTTTTTTTGTTGGAAGTTTTGGGTACCTCCATAGTGGTCCCATTTAATTTTGAAGAAAATCATCCACTTCTAAGCGTGGCTGTTCACGTATGAAGATTCATTTTTATAAATAGCGCCTAAATTTTATTATAAGGGGCAATTATTTTAATGGTTGATTTCGCTATTCTCCAATTCAAGGCGTTTTTCTCTCAATATACTTTGAGTAATGAGAACCGATTTTTATTATAGCCCGTGGCAAGTCCCGTATAGTGGCAAACTAGGGGATGAATCCGGGTTTGCGCACTTTCCTGTAACCAATTTCAATAAAACTTGGTTAAAAAAATTATATGTCATTCCACGTACTTTTGAGGTCAGTCTTTTTAGTACTCTGTACTGAGATTATTATAATAACTGTGTTTACGTAAAAGAAATCATTGTTGTCGAATAGTCAATTTTTTTATAATATCAAGTGACGGGAGTAACAAGTCGTGCACTTATAACAGTTGCAGTGCCACTCAGAGCTTTAAATCGTAAAGATCTGAAAGGCACTGCCATTGCTCCCGTCACCTTGAGACATAATTTGACAAGTCCCATGTGCCTGTAATTTCACCAGCACCCTTACCCTTCAAAACCGGATAACAGTAATGCTGACTTGGCGGCAGAAATAGCTAAAGTGGCAGTACTTCCATGGACGAACTCTTTCACAACGAGCTCTACTGCTTCTAATTTTGAGCAGACAGAAGGAGCATGAAAATTGAACCCAATTACGAAAAATACTGTTTATTGATAAAATTTACTTTTTCCTTCCCCGAAACATCGTTATTTTAATATTGAATGTTTTTGATGGGATCTAAATTCTCGTTCTGCACATAAACCACACACGCAAACATTTGTAAAGACCCTTAAGGTGTGGCGATTTGAACCATGGCCCAAAGATGCAAGGCGACCATTCTTCCAAATGAGCTATTATTGTATGACTAAAGGTTACATAAGGAGTTAAAAAGACAATTGCTTTGTCGCGAGAACTCGGTCAAGGTGCTGCCTTTAACGTTACACTGTGATGTTTGTTGATATACGATCCCTAAATTCTTAATATTCCCTGTAGCTAGGTACACATTCGAGGAATTATACTGTAACGTGATCTATCTAGGGTGGTGCAAGGCTTAGTGATCGGGCCAATATAAGGTATATAGGGTGTTCCACGGTTTTGCGACACGGAGGGAAATTATTGTAGATTGTACATCATGGAAGCATTATTTTAGTTTAGAAAATTAAGTAATACATAGGGCGCACTATAAGTTTCCGGAACTGGCCACTTACATAAACAATATTTAAAAAGTAATTATAACATTTGAAAATGGAACTCTTTGGCTGTAGAACACAGTTTGTTTCATCTGATTGTCGCTTGTTTTTACATTGCGGTGTCGTTTTAGAAATTAATTGTCTACATCACCATGGATTTAACTCGTGAAAATTTACGTAGTATGATTTTCTATGACTTTAAGTGTAATTTAACAGCTCAGCGGAGCTTCGCTTAAAGCAGTTTGAAACTGAGCTGTTATAAGCAGACCCTGTACTCTCGTTATCCGTCCTTCATCCGTCCCAAACAATTACTGTCAAATAAGTAATGCTCGACCAAATTAAGAGAAGCATGTTGCGACTGAACCATCATACATTGTCTGTTTCGGATGGATAACGAGAGTGGACTCCCAGAGCCCCATCTTAAAGTACAGGGTCAAGAGCACGTCAAGCTTGACGTGTTCGAATACGACAGTAAAACGCATTATAATTCATTTTCCAAAAGTTAAATGTATAATTTCATAAAGTTCTTTTAATTTAGTTACTATGTTACTAGACTTTTTGTCGTATTACTTACTTTTAAAAATAAAATAATGTCTTGAAAATATCTTACCAACAATATATAAAATATTTTCCCTTCATGCAGCATAGCCGTAGGGCATCCAGTATTAATTCAAAATAATTTCTTTTAAAGTTTCATACAATGGCATTTCTAATTCACTTCAGGCGCTTTAAATCGCAAAACTAAAAAATGTGAACATTTCTCAAGTAATTTTTAAACTCGTAAAGCTGTGTTTATGATGCTGACTGGATCGAAACCTTCCTCGTTACGTCGTAAAGGCGAAATAGCCTCAACGAGTTTACGTTCTATTGTTTTGACACGCAGTCTTAAATATACACTTTGATATTGTGTTTTTAGTTTACCCGACTACGGCGAAAAAGAAGGACCATAATTTTAATAGTCTATGTATGTGGAAATATGGATTTTCTCTTGTCATTTATTACGTTTTTTACCCCGTCAAACGCAATAAGTGCTAATGGTCAAGATGCTTGCTAAATACCCTTAAAAACAATCTACCCTTGAAAAACAAATTGAGATTAGGTAATTCCTCGGTAAGTTAATGCCACAGACTGTTTATTAAGCCAAACCGCTAGAGTTCCGAATAACGACGTGCAATTTCCTAAATAGATGAAAACATTAAATTGGAATAGTGAAATTTTAGATTAAAAACTTGATTGTAAAGTTAGAACTCGTGCGTTACCTTAGAATACGAACCATTGTTTTCACACGTACACTGGCTTTCAATTTTTACCCCAATACAGCGAAATAAGGGTAATGAACTGTTTTCCCTAGAAGTGTTCACATGTGAGACGAATTATTGTTGATTGATAAAGTGCTATTTACTTACCTGTTTATTCTCTTTACCTGTAAATGTCTGCATGTCCGAATTGATGCAGCCGAACGGTGCTCATAATTATCATGTTTTATGGACCAAGAGTTAAACCCGACGTGTGACAAGCGGCGGGATGATCGACCCATACGCAAAGCCTTGCACGACATTTAAACAAAATCGACGGTGTTTTGTAGAAGGGACTGTTGTAAAATAAAGGTTATTGAATGTCACGATATTGACCCCCGCGATATTCAATTATTTTTGTGAAATTACTCCAACAAGCACACAGAAAAGATTGCAATGTTCGCTAGTTCGTTCCGTGGCTTAGTTGGCATTGCGTCTGTCACGGTTCGCTGGAAGTCGTTGGTTCGAATCCAGTCAGATCGAAGAAATTATTTCTTAGTGTTCGTCATCTTTGTATTAATAAAATCATTACATACTTAGATCATAATTTTAAAAATAACGTAAATAAAACAGAAGTTAAAACCTAAATAAAACATGCTCCCCAAAAATTGTTTCGAATTGTCGCTTACCACAAAAACACCGTCGGTATATCATGTCGTTTAGAAATAAAATGTCTTTTCTTACAATAGAATAAGGTCCTAATCGCTTGAACTCATCACGAAACACGTGAGCGAAATTTTTATTGATATATCTCTAGTGAAAGTGATTTTTACGTTAATGAACATTCAAATTAAAAAAAGAAAATTTTAGCGGAATTTGCGCGAAGTTAGGTCAATTGTTTCGGGCCTCATAATTCACTACCGGGATATTCTGTTTTCATTGTCAATTAATAAAACCAATTGAATTTATTTTTTAACATCGCAAAATCGATTTTCCGTGAGTTCAACAAATGTCATTGGATCTCACTTTACCTTAACCATGTAGCCTCCTCTAACTAAAAGTTTATAACATGTTCAATATTACGCCGGCTTTCTTTGGTTAATATTGTCATTCCTAAATTCACAGTACAAATAATTCCCAAAACAAAACACGTCATCGTGCTTATATGGCAGTCCAATGTGAGAGACCAGTTTAGTGTAACCGCTAAAACAAACAACAGTTAAAAGCGCCCGTGATAGGATTAAGATAATGTGTTATCAGCTGTATTATCTAGGTGTTTAATTACATTGCCACATATTGTACGAGAGTAACCTTAGTGCCACGCCCGCTGACTTCATAGGATTGAATCCTATTTCTGATAACTTGTGGTTTTCATGTGCAAATAGTCGCCTTGAGTCGTATTTTCTTAAGAATGTCGTAGGAAGTGACTAAGAGACTCCGGGAAATTAGAAACAACATCGCCTTGTTTAATAACAGACCGATGATTATTATCCATAGTTACAGGTTTGTTGCCACCGGTACGAATCGTTGTTTTCCCGAAATTTTAGCTCGCTGACCAACCCGTGACCATAGCCGCACTAGAGGTCCTTGTGAAAGAGTCCATCCAGGGAAATACTATGGGTACAATCCAGGATATGGATAGAAGCGTTTCTCTGTTAAATTATAACTAGCTATTCTTCATAAACGATCTATCCAGACACGGCTATTACAGCTTATTACCTACTAGTAGAGCTCCTTGTGAAAGAGTTCGTCCAGGGAAATAATAATAAAGAACTTTATTTGTCTATAATGAGTACAGCAATGTACAAGTTTAGCCTTAAATAACATCGTGTGTAGTAGTTAAAAAGGTAAGAGTCTCGGCTTAAGCTTTTTTCGTACCCCACCCTTTTGAAGAATCTCGCTACATTTGAAATAAGAGTTATGTGACGCATCTCGTCCTGCTCCACAAAAACAAAACTGCCATTAATATTAAATAATTTACAAATAACATATAATACCTGCCGTCTTACCTATTTCTGCAACCAAGCGGTGATGTGAGCATTACTGCATTTTGGTTTTAAGGATGTTGGTGAAATTACATTCACATGGGACTTGTCAACTTGTGTCACACGATGAAGGGCGCAGATTTAAATCACATACAGGCACAGGCAGGTTGCTTACATAAAAAAAAACATGGCGCGTATGTTTGCCTGACATTATAGACCCTACGGGTCTTGGAAAACCTATATTCAGCAAATGCTTGCTTTGTAATATGGCTGTAATAGTTTACCTACACAATATTGTGGAGTAAAGTAGTTTGCGATACGGCCTTATCGGTCGACTTTCACGCACCAGTTGTCGTCCTAAACGAGCTCGAACGATTAGTCGATACGTCGACATTTAATTAGGTATACGTGAGGCGCACTATAAGTTTCCGGAATGAATTAGAAAAAAATACTATAAAAGGGTAAGAAGTAAATAAAATAAATAAATAACGCACACACTCAACATAGCCCCGCACTAAGGGAAACCCTGTGTCGCGGGTGCCAGGACACACACATAGACAACCACAAATTACACCCAAACTCACGAGAGAAATAAATGTAAGCCATACAAACATATCTCCCGGCCCGGGAATCGAACCTGGGACCTCGGCGTGGCAGTCCGGCATGGTAACCGTTCGGCCACGGAGGCAGTTCAAAAAATGAATTAATTGTTTCTCAGAATTATCTCCGCTAACGCTAATTGATGCACTTTTTCATGCTAATGACCCAATTTTGAAAACATTTATACCATTCCTCCGTGACAATCTCTGAAACATATTTTCCATACTCTTCGACAGCCTCTTCAGGTGATGAAAATCGTTGACCACGTAAGTGGTTCTTAATTTTTGGAAATAAATAAAAGTCAAAAGGTGCCAGGTCGGGACTGTACGCGGGATGGCTCATAAGGTCAACGTTGTTCACCTTCAAAAATTCGTTTGTTTGTCTTTCCGTGTGAGAACTGGCATTATCGTGGTGCAAGATGATACGGCGTTCACAGTTATTTTTACGGAGTTGCCAATAACTTCCGGCAAATAAATGGTCGTGTACCAATCACTATTCGCGGTACAACGATTCTCCAAAGCAACAGTAGCTACGTGTTCAGTTTTATTAAAAAAAGAAGAAATCATCCGCTTAGAGGCACTTTGCACGCGCGCCACTTTGGTTGGTTTCGGCTCATCTCGAAAGACCCATACGCTCGATTGCTGCTTTGTTATGGGATCGTAACTATAAATCCATGTTTCGTCACCTGTTACTATGTCCCACACCAAATTTGACACCCCTTCGTTGGATCTGGTAAGCATGGCACTGCACCAAGTGACGCGATCCGTTTTTTGAGCCTAAGTTAAATTATGTGGGATCCACCAAGAACACAGCTTTTTCACATCTAAATGTTTGTGTAGTATTGATTGTATTTGACTCATGCCTATGCCTAGAGATGCCCGAATGTCATGGTATGTCACATACCTGTCTGTTTTGATCATACGGCGCACAGCATCGATGTTTTTGTTGTTCACAGCAGTGGACGGGCGACCATCACGAAATTCGTCACTGAGATTCACACGACCGTGTTTGAATTCTGCAAACCAGCTACAAATACTCATCTTGCATGGTGCTTCATCGCCGAAAGCAGTTTGAAACTGAGCGAAGCTCCGCTGAGCTGTTACATTACACTTAAAGTCATAGAAAATCATACTATGATAATTTTCACGAGTTAAATCCATGGTGATGTAGACAACTAATTTCTAAAATGACACCGCAATGTAAAAACAAGTGACAGTCAGATGATACAAACTGTATTCTACAGCCATAGAGTTCCATCTTAAAATGTTGTAATTACTTTTTAAATATTGTTTATGTAAGTGGCCAGTTCCGGAAACTTACAGTGCGCCCTATGTACTACCAACCTGTAAATTTGTATACCTTTTCAAACCGATTTCGGAATGTAAAGGATTTCTAATCTCCTGTAATGCATGCATCCCAATAAACTGAGGACGAAGTGAAGGAAAATTCAAGTACCGCCATTAAGTATGTCGTGTTTAAAAGCTACAATTCAACTGACTTCAATATGCTCGTGATGGTTTTGTCGTTGTTGCATCTTTATAACTCTATAACTTTATAACACGATCAGTTTTATTTTAAATCGCTATAACCTGAGTTACCTTGCATGTTACAGTTAACCCAATGTAAGAAAATCCATGACTATCGCTCTCTATGAATACTTTTATATACACAAATATGCATTTCATAAGGTTTTTAAGGACTGGTCGCGTTCTACATTCATGTCTCGTTTTCCTATTAAATATCTTTGTTCACACAACGCTGTTAAGTATTACCGTAACAATTGACCCAAAACTTAAAACTTAAACGTCCTTTTAAAACGTTTCGTCAGAACCTATACTCCGTGACTCACTTCTCTACCTTAAAACGAAGATAACTTATCGTGTGTTTGAACAGACGCGTGTATACCCTTGCGTCTTTCTTCGTATCTAATTTCTACTGCTTTCCGTACAAAATGTTATCACAAGCTTTGCGAGGTACTGTACCGTTTATGTACGGTGCGTTGCTGTACAGACTGGCACAGAAGTTTACCGGTAACTCGTATGACCATAGTTAGAGCAATAAGCGACATATGAGAACGGTTGTACAGTTTATGTACAATTCTCGCTCACATTGTCGTGAGGCATGAGTTACCTATAAAGTTCTTTAAGGTTTACTCGTTTTAAAACATTCCGTTTGTCATTTGGGTCACTTGATTGTGGACAGTTAACTATTAGTGATATTTTCCTTTGTCTCAAAAGTAATGTTAGACTATTTCGAACAATTTTGAGTTAATAGAAATATTCACCACGTAATTAGCAATTAAGTAAATTGCTTTTGAAATACACATTTTATGAAACATATTGTTTCTTTTTTTACAGAGGCTTGCTCGAAAAAATGGCATTAAAGATGAAGAATCCAGTTGGTACTGGGATCCTCCGCCACAACTACCTCAGCAAGTTGTGGATAATCAACATCAATCCCAAATCCGCGAACTGGAGCTTGAAATATCCAACCTGAAAGCTAGAGATCCAGAATCGACCCAGCCACTTGAACAGGAACTCATAAGACTTCGAGAAGAGAACCTAAATTTAACAAGTAATCTGGAGGACTTAGACACTCAACATCAATTGGCCATGGAAAGACTTCTGGCTTTAAAAAAGGAATTGCAGAAAAACTTCGAAGTATTGAAACAGGAACATGAAGATTTAAAAAATACAAATAATGAATACTCCACACAGATCCGATTATTTGTAGAAAAAATCGATGAAAAAGATAGAGAAATCCAAAGACTACAAGGATACAAAACTGAGTACGAAACGCTGCAACACAAATATTGCAATTTAGAAAAGGTTCATAGTCTATTAAGAGAAAACGCTGAGAAATTTCAAGAAGAGAATCAGGAATTGCACGAGGAAGTTTTCAAACTCCAAGAGCAAGTCACAAAGCTGGAGCATGAAGTGGAAATTTGTAATAAACATGATGAATTATCGAATTTTGTTCCAAGAGAAAATTACGATGCAATTTTAAAAGAACTGCACGAGCTGAGGCATAGGCGGAATTCCAATCAGATGCAATTAGATGAAGTTAATATTGACGATAATGCCAAAAGTTTAATTGAAAAATTTAAAAGGGATATACACGAATTGAAACATCAGCTATCCCTAAAAGACTTAGACAGTGATCATAAAAAGATAGGTTCTGAAAAAATAATGCAACTTTACAATAAATATGTGAATTTTGAATTGCCTGTTGATTACCTGGGTGAAATACCTGCATCTGAAGACAAAATTATTTTGTTCAAACTAGAAAGTATTTTTAAAACGCTCAATGCGTTTAAAAAGGATATTGATACCCTTCAACACAAACTTTCTGAGAAAAATCACAATATTAATCATTTACAAACGCAAATAGATGATTTGACTACAGAAAATGATTTTTTGACGACTGATATTCAGCATTATGAAAGTGAATTGAATGAGATGAAGAAAAACAATGATTTTCTAATTTCTGAAATAGCGGCCTTAAAGAATACGTCCAAATTAGAACCAATAATAGAAACTCATGAAGACAATATAGCGAAATTAGAAACAGAACTAGATCATTGTACTATGAAAAATAAAACTTTTGAAAATGAAATTCTCAAAATAGAATTTGAACTAGCTGAAGTCAAAGCTGAAAAAGTAGTTTTACAGGAAAGTTTAAACGAAATGAGGAGTAAATACACCGTAATGCTTGAAGAGCTGGACCAACTTAAAAATCAAGCTAAAGAGGTACAGGAGTTGGAAAATTCGAGTAATACCCACTACACGGTTAAGCTTCAACAAGCTCATGATGAGATTGACGCGTTGAAGAAAAAACTTAACACAACAAGTGCCAAAAACGAACAATTATCAATAGACATACACATAATTGAAAATGACAAAGTACTTCTTACAAAAGAAATTGATGACCTAAAACATGCGTTAGAAGAAAGCGTACTTGTAAATAAGGAACTGGAGACTCTGAAGACAACTCTAGATCAGAAACTTGAAGATCTTGAACGCAGGCTAAATGAAGTGTTTACACATAGCCACGAACACGGGGAAAAAAATGTTATTCTGGAGAATAATTCGACAGAACCAAAGGATTTAAACAAAGAATCTGAATTAGATACGATTGCAGTTCAAAAAATTCGTCTCGACGAAAAGTTACAAGGTGTATTAAAAGAAAATTCGTCATTGGCTGAAAAAATACACAAACTAACCAACGATGTTGTTCAATTACAAAAAGTAGAGCAAGAGCTTCGAGCTGAAAACAGTACTTTGAAAAACAACACAAGTGCTGAATGTGCTCATGTTTCTGAATTACAAGAAACGATCGATGACTTAAAAGCGAAAGTGATACAACTAAATACCTGTAAAACGCAAATAACCAAATTAAAGGAAGAGAATCACAAGCTCAGCGAAAGAAAATTGGAACTTGAAGGAGAATTGTTCAGCACAGACAAGAAAATATTGCATCTCGAAGAAGAATTTGACAAGTTAATAGCAGATATAAACGAGAAAGACACAGTAATAGATAGCCTTAATATTAAAGTGAATGAAAGCAATAACACAATAGAAACTTTGAATCAAAGTGTGAGTGATCTTACTAAAACATTAAACTTGAAAAATGACGAGATTCAGAAACTCACCTCTTCAATAAAAGAAATTATGGAAAAGTTCAATGAAAATACATTTAAATGTGACAAAAGTATTGAAGAATTAGCTAAATTGCAATATGAAAAAGAGGATATGAGTAAACAAATTATTTTCTTAAATGAAGAAATTAATGTTAGAAATTCACATCTGTCAGCACTGACTATCCGTTCAGAAGAATTAGAGAAAACGTGTAAGGAATATAAAACTGTAATAGAAAACAAAGACAAAGAAATAAAGGAGCTGAGTCAATCCATAATAGAACTCACAGACAAAATAAAAATCACAGACAATTTAACTCACGTAAATGATGAATATGCCAAATTAGTTCAAGTAAAGGAAACAATAGAAAAAGAAGTCACCGTACTAGAAACGCAATTAACGACAAAAGATAGAGAATTGGCTGATGTAGAGAAAGAACTCACCGAACTTAAAACTCAATTAAAGACAAAAGAAGATGAATTGACTTCCGCGAAATCGAAGAGTGAACAAATGGAGAAATCTTGTACGGAGTACAAAACAATTTTGGAGAACGCCACTAAGGAAAAAAGTGAACTGATAAACCTAATAAATCTTAAACACAATGAAAGTATACAATATCATACCGAAATCCAAAGACTAAACCACATTTTGTTAGAACAAACAAATGAGTTCAAGCGAATTATAGAAGAAAAAGACGCACTAATACAAAATAAAACGGAAAATTGTACAAATTGCGAGAATCTAAAGATTACATTAAAAGAGAAAGACGAAATCATAAAATCATTGAATCAAAATTCGACAGAATATGAAACCATGAAATCAGAATTACTTAAAGCAAATGAGACAATTAAAAACTTAACCGAAAAATGTGATACTTTAGACAAGAGCTTGGCAATACAATTGGAGGCAGTTAAGGAATTGACAGCACAAAATGTACAGGTAAGTTTTGGCTTAACTTGATTTACAGAATGAGGTAATATATTATCACTATTCATCGCCATTATCATTACAATTAGCACGCTCATTCCAGTAAATGACAGGGCACATCGTGAGATATATATCTCAATGCATCGAAACTAATAGAAAGTCAGCGATCAGAAATAACTATATTGACGTTATTGACATAATTGCTTGTGACGTCTGTCCTCATGAAAAATATTACTCATAAGTAACATTCTCTTAACTTTATATTGCAACTTGTTTCATGAAACAAATTCTTCTCCTATGACCTATAAACCTGGATGTGGATCAGATCGTGCCGGATCGTGCCGAGGAAATGAAGTCCCCAGTTACTAAAAAAGTATATTTGACATTGTAAATTCCTTATTTAACGATTCTTTATTTCATTATTTGTAATCAAATACGATCGCAATAATTACACTCGTGCTTAATTATAGATCATACTTCCATCAGTCCTCAATGACTCATTAATGTAGCCTAGACCTAGAACACCGTTTGTTTCCATGAACTTGCTAAGCTACATTCATTTTCCAAGATGAATCGATGTCACATAGAGTGAGGTGTGGAATGATAGGTAGCCTTAATTCATTACTCATGAATCCTTTTATCAATTTCAGTTGTCAGAATTAGAACAAAACTCAACACGTGAACTGGAACGACTCCGTCAGCACCTGATGGAGATGGAAGAGAATTACACTCAGGAGCTAATGGCTTCGGAACAGAAGATGAACGAAGTCCAGGCACGGCTACGCCAAGTCGAAGATCGAGCAAAACAGACCAGTACTGTTTATACTAGTAATAGGTTAGTTAATAGCTTGTTTTAACTGCTTAACCACGAACCTATCGACCTTTCAGGAATCTCATTACATCTAACCTCTTTGTCACTTGTCGACAAGTAAAGGAAAATTCGAAGCGAATACCTCCGTCCTTTTGAAGTAAAGAAAAGTAAAGGATACTTTCTCCATTTGCTAGAACAGTTTACGATCGCCTTTACGATTTGCACACTAATGAACTAGTTGCTATCTTAATATTTTTCAGCATCCGGGCCAATCAAGAAGTAGAGACACTCCGGAACCAAATCAAATTAATGGAAAAGCAGCGCGAAGATGTTCAAGCGAAACTGAGTGAGGCTGAAGACGCGAGAAACCGCAGCGAAGCGGCGCTCACCAACTTGCAAGTTGTATTAGAGCAGTTCCAATTGGGTAAGTCGTAACTATAACAGACGTATCTGACACTGCTGAAATAACTTTGGTCTTAACTTATTTAGCTTTCAAAAGTGAACATTCTGAGTTCCATCCGTCCTTATAACTCTACCTTTTCATACATGAACGTAACTAATTGAAATTATATACTAGTTACAGCTTAGAAATTTACCTAGTGCTATCAGGCAATTAGTCTAAAAAGAGACGTTATATTGTATATTATTACATACGCACACCGGTTTTGATGGTATTACCATTTCTTGAGGTCCTGGATTCGATCCCCAGCCGGGTCAATGTAGAAAATTAACTTTTCTGTGTTTGTGGCACCGTCGTTGTTTCCGATTGCCATAACTCAAGTTCTTTTGTTACGTACTTTGGAATCAGAGCAACGTATGTAATGTTGTCTAATATTTATTATGTACATTGTTATTTGTATACACCAAAATCGAAATAAGTCATAATAAATAAATCATCATTGGTAAGAATCGACTCGACGAAGTTAGAAATGTACTTACAGGTAAATCAAATGCAATTTCAGATAAAGACCGCGACATACACGCAGCTACAGAGAAAATACGAAACAAGATGGAAAGTATGGAAAAGCAAAACAGTTATCTTCAAGATGAAATAGCTCATCTCAATACAAAGCTGGAAGAGTCCTTGGCAGGCCTACAAGCTGCCACCAGATTAGGTGACCAGGTTGAAACTAAAACAGCACAAATCAATGATTTGAAGGAGCAAGGTAAGACATTGCTGGATATATTTATTGTGATGTATAGTTGCGATAAGAGCATTGTGATGATTGTAGAGTCAAATTTGATTAAGAGACGTTCTGGACCTTAGAAGAAATGAATCATATTTATGGAGTCTGATGTTAGCACATCAATTAGTTTTCAATACTAAAATCTTTGGTGCCTGAATGACCTCGATATCCAAATTTGACTGTAATTGCATCTATCTTTTTATTGAAATGTATTTGTACATAACTAGATAGCCTTTTGACAATTCTTATGTGTCTAAACTTGAATAACTAATTAGTTGTAGTCATTTTACGCTCTTAAATTGTAGATGTTTTTTTGTTTATATTTTAGAAATCACTAAGCTACGCACTAGGTAGCATATCGTGTTTAGTAACACCAATTATAGGCAGAAACGTTGCACAAATTTCTAAACGAACTTTTGACAAGTGTGAAATTCGCCATTTTGGAATTGGAATTAGAGGATATTGTAATCGCAAGGATTTCTCGTACAATTTTTGACGAAAAGTAAATTATTTACATTACAACATCGGCATTAGTATTAGTAGCCCAGTAGGAGATCGGTTGCTTCTCAATTGTAAGGTCCACCTTTCGGGGCTTATAACTTTCTAAGTTACACGCATTCGTGAACATTTAATAGCAGTAGTCCTCGCTGACGGTGAAAACATTGTGACTTGCACGTACAACAAGGTTCAAAGTGGGCGCTGGATGAGGAGCTCCAGGGTTCGACCAGGATTTCGGGAAATGAACTTTTGTAAATTGATTCTGGTATAGGTGTTCTGGAAAGAGTTTATAGTTAATTCCGTTACTCTGGCACTCATGGAATTTTTTAATTTGAGACCAGGCATTTGGGAGCTTATTATATAATAATAGTATTATCGTCGAAAACCATGTGAAAGCGCCTACGTGCATAGGGCTAACCTGGCGAACTATTTATTTGTGATATTTATATATATATATATATATCTATTTATGAAAACCCGTACTCAGAAAGTACGTAAAATATAGTTAAATAGGACACGTGAAATCGATCAATTAAGTAACTTTAAAAATTGTGAATTTTTACCATTGACTTACAATTATAGTCAATGATTTTTACTATTCAACTTGTACAGTTTTATCGTATTAATACGAGTATAACGAAGGGCGCGTTTAAAATGTTGTGACTTGTATATTTAAATGAAGTTGTTCACATATAGTAAAACACGAACTGTCGTTCACGACTTTTTTGACGTTACGACGACAGACTATCGTGACAATGGGAAGAGCTAGAACGACAGTCGTCTGACGAGAAATAAAACGTTAGGACATAATGGGAACATATCATTATTTATTATACATATTATATTTAATCTATGCATTATATTATTTAATCTGAGCAGCTTGTCTCCATCCTGTATTTAATCCTCATTCCAAAAACTTCTATTTTACGCTGCCTATCCTAGGACTTTTTAAATTGGTCTGGTTTTATAAATGTGTAGAACACATCACGAATTATTTACCTTGACTTAAATTACCTTAATTTATCACAACATTGCCTGTTTTACTTCAGTTACGATAAAACATAACCTTAAAACTTTATTTGTGTGACACACTCCTACAATAGTACCTCACAGATGTACTTCTCGTGATTCGTTTGATTTTATTTACTTAATGCAGAACTTAGATTCGGTCTTTACAAATTCCACTAGCAGATTTTCCAACGGTATCTGGCTAAATATCAGCTGGTAATTCTGGGGTTTAAACGCCCAGGCTACTAGTTGGTATACAGCTGGATGCCGAGCAGCAACAATGTAGAAATACATGAAATACAAAACACGTGAGTTTTCGTGTAACGCTTCATGTTAATTATGTCTATTTACATTACGTTTATTTTGCTTTACGTGTTTTTTGTTTGAGTTAATTGTTGATTGTTCATTTCAAAAGCAGTAAACCTGCTAGGGATTTCTTATTAAGCAGAAAATGACCCATAACTTCAGAATACAAAAGTAATTATTGTCAACCCGCTTCGTGGGTTCTAAACGTTGTCAGGCAACACTCAATCACTAACTTAGTACTGTAATTGCTACTGGAGTATATGATAAAAGTTAATATTACTATTAAAAGCGTTTGTAGATTCTAGTTAAAATAGTAACTATTTTTGCCAAACACTATTGTAGTTTTTATATTAGAGATAACAAGCTGACGTTTAGAGGTTGGAAAGTTATTTAGTAAAATAAAAATAGAGTTGTCTAAAAGGGTTGCCTTCACTGCCTCAGTGGGTCATTATAGAAGTTATATCTTTTTCATAATATGTAATCATTGAATTAAATCTTAATTAAATTTAAAATCTTTAACGTTTCTTTTTGACGAAGTCTGTTTCATTGACAACTGAACCAAACCGCACTAGGAAACCTTGTGTCGCGGGTGCCATGGAAACACAGATAGACAATTACACGACCCAAATTCACGAGACAAATAAATGTAGACCATACAAATATTTCCCCCGGCCTGTGCGTGGCAGACCAGCACGGTAACCATTTGAACACGATGACAATTCTAGCACTATCCAATAAACAATGGCAACATTTTAAATAGAAAACTGTAGTGTGAGTTGTGTGACTCAGACATATTGACTAACTAACGGATAATTCACGTATTTAGGTAGATTTTTTGTCGTCATCGTGTCGAAGATCATGATTAAAGACCACGGAAAATTCGACTTAAATTAGTACAGCTAAAATGGCAACATTATTTTCAAAATGACAATAGTAACTGTCAGTTTGTTAATCTCTAAAAATCCAACTCTAGTATTTTCATGTATTAGGCATGTAATGTTAGTTAGTGTCATTTTAACGCGTGGCTTCGCATTAGTGAGAGCAATTCTTTTGACTTATTGTTTGGTCAAAGTTTTAAACTCTTAGTTACACTTTACACCAGTGCCCGCCGTATTCAATCATCAAGCAAGCTTTGCCTGCTTCGGTCTAATCTCATTTGGTAACTGTGAGGCTTAATCACGCCGCGATAGCTGTCAAGTGTCACTGTCAGTTTGACAGCTGTCATGGTTTGTCGCGTGTAACTCAGATTACCATATGGGGTTTGATTGAGGTGTCTGGCATCACGTCGTGACGTCTCTGTGTCTCACCATTTTTTGTGCTTAAGTTTTTTTGTGAATGTTTTTTCTTTTACTTTTGCGTATGTTTTTTTATAGCACGTGCATTTTGTCTTGTAGCACTATTGTATTGTCTTTGTTGTGTGGAGTTTTTGCATTGAAACAGTATAAATTTCGTATGTAGGCAGTTTCTGATTTATGACATTTTTGTGGAGTAACTACCGACCTAGTCTAAAAAAATACCTTTTCAACATTCTTATTGCGAATACTGTAAAAAATATACATTGACCAATCACGTAACTGTGATATCACATGAAATACTGTACGAAATTGAAAGTAGCCAATCACAAAGCTTTTATGATGACAATGGCCAATCCTGCGTTCGCAACATGATCGGACTATACACATTTTCAATGCAAGAATTCTAAAAGTGTAAAGCGTTTTTTTTTCTCCTGCATCGTCAAAGTAGAAGATTAGAAGCTAGAAGACCTGCCGCATTGTCTCTGAGTATTACTTCAGGTACTGGTGGTATGAATATATGGAGAACGAAGAACAATTACACTCGAACTAATTTGATTAAGCTTTTGATCTGCCGTAAAAATACAAGCAAAAGTTTATTGGAAGTGGGAGAGGCCATACCACTGTAGCACTTACTGTTACCTCTAAACAGTGCTAAACATTCATGTATTGGATGTTCGTAGATCAAAAGTTCCGAAATTCTGCTGCATGCCAGATGCAATAAAATTGGTTTCCTTTACCCAATAATAGTGTTAAGTGCCCTTCGTTCCCTACCCAGTGGCTGAATAATACTTTGAAATCGTGCGCGCAAATGCATCCCTAGAAGACGCCGTTTTGCAAGACAATTGGCATGGTAAGAGTAGATTGTAGTACGTATTTGTTTACATACTTTTATTGTAAATAATGTTTATATTATGTCGCACGCTCAATAAAGTGGCATAATCCAAAAGAATATTTATGGGAAAGCGAAAAAAGCCTACGAAATAGAACAATAATTTTTACCAAATTTGACACCAGCCAAATGGGCATATCGACCGTATCCTACGTAAAGAATCATATGTCGAAATTGCCAAGTTTACAGGGGAGTATTTGAGACTTCTGAATTCACTCGTTACTCACATAGAGTAATCATCATATAGATCATCATAGATCATCTAACCGATATCTAGAATTTTATAATACTCTATGTGAGTAACGAGCTTTGCCGAATATAAACTAAGAAATGCCAAAGTCACGTATTATGCTTATTTTAGTGAATTCAGAAGTTTAAAACGCTCCCCTGTAAACATGGCAATTTCGACATACGATACTTTACGTAGGAGGGGTCGATATAGCTGCCACGTATTTTTTTTTAAGTCTATTGTGTGACTGTCCCAAAAAAATTTTTTACACTTTAGTTATTTTATTACTGAGCAGTACGATGTTACTTATTTATATAGTTGTTGCTGTAAACATTCTAGTATTAATTATCTACTGGAAACTTTTAGCCAGGTCCTTGACCCCTTTATAGCTGTGTGAGGAGACGAGGAGGCTACACTGATAAGAACTTGGTTTGAACAGGATAATGATTAATCAGATCAATAAACTCTTTTGGACCCTAAAGTGATTGAAATCACTAATGGTGTTGTCAATGGAATTTCAACCTCAGTGGCCTAAAAGTTTGCACTTTGGGCCCAGGTAATTTGGTGTGGTTGTCTAGAAAAAAAATCCTCTGCAGCATTTTCTTTAACGTTAAAAAAAATTTCATAAGTCATTAATATTTATAATCTCGATTTTATAGTACGAACTCTCCAAGCGTCTGTGGCGGCTGCTGAAGAAAGGTACTACAATGCGATATCAAACCAGCAAGACAAAGTGGACAAGAATCTGGTGAAGAACCTCGTCATTAACTACGTGCAGACTGCTGCTCAGAACAGCACCAACAAGTAAGTGTACTCCAACCTAATTTCACACACGTACGCCCGTCTGCCAAAGGATTTATTACAAGGATTTAAGGCTCTAAGCATTTTCCATCCCATGTAGTATTATGGTTAGTGCAATAAAGAATTAAGTTGAATTAGACCAGACCACAGAACAATAAACGCAGCAGAAGTGCTTAGTGTGCGTGTCACGTATGCCAACAGTACGCGGAGTGCCATATACTTGAGCTCGGCCCGCCATTTTCACTTTGTACGTTATAGCCGTGTCAATAATCTCGCGCAAAACCTCGAGAATCGTAGAAAAAATGCCTGATTTTGCAACTTTGGAGTGCAAAATTAATAATCGCAGTGTTTCATATCATCGTTAAAGCTTATTTTATTTAATTTTAATAAATTTTCAAACCTTATACCGCTGCAATAACTAAGTAAACATCTCGAATTCGTCGTCGTCCAGCTATTGACCTCTAGATGGCAGCACGTTGATGGAAATTTTAATATAAAATCAAAATTTCGTAACTTACAATAATTATTGAACTTTCATTGATATGCCAACTGGGTACAGTTTGAGTTATATTAACATAAAATTTGTTACTTCTTTTTAATTTATAAACTACGGTCAATCATTGTCAAGCTTTCATAATGTTTAAAATTATGAATGTGTGAGTAATGTAATCGAGGCTTAAGGCAGTTCCATCGTTTTTTTTCTTTCGTGGATCAGTCAAAGATTGTGCAGAGACGGTAGATCAGCGTATGCGCTCTGGAATACACGTGTTACTGGCGCGGCATTAGTATGATATGTTTAAATAACACTACGTAACAAATTTTCAAAACGATTCTATGTCTGGTTTGACAATATTGATTTCCAGATAATAAAGTACTCCTGCAACAAAAAAAAATCTTTGGAATTATTAAAATACCATAGCATTTCTGAAGGTAATAAAAATATTAACGTGTCACTTTTTTCCAGAACACAAGTTCTAAGAATCTTGTCTACTGTCCTGGATTTCAACCAGCAAGAATGCGAACGCCTCGGCTTAGTTCGATCAGCCAACGCGACCGAAGGACTGGCGGTGGAATTCATTAAGTTCCTGCAGAACGAGTCGAAACCAAGGGCCCCATTGCCTAATATGATGGGCTTGACGCAGGGTAATACCAGTAGAAGCTCCACTCCTGGATCTAGACGGAGTTCTACCCTTGGTAACTGACATTGTTTATTCTAATAAATTTTGACCAAAAATATTTACAAATATTACTGATACAAAGATCAGACGACCTCAGTGGCCCAACGGTTTGCACCTGGAACGCTGGCTAAAGAGGTCCCGGATTCGATTCCCTGTAGGACTAATTTAGAAAATGAACTTTTCTCGTCTGGGTGGCCCAGAAAGAATACCGTTGCTCTGGAACTCATTGTACAAGGAATTCCCTAATTTGAGACGGTATATTTTTTGTCTGACACATTATTACTTTTTAAAGATGTAACGCAACGCACACTCTCTTAGCCCTGCACTAGGGAGACCCTGTATTGCGGGTGCCATGGGCACACACAAACAACCACAAATTACACCCCAACTCTTAACAACAATAAACAGGAATCAAACCCGGGTCCTGTGTGACAGACCAACATGGTAACCGTTCGGCCACAGAAGCAGTTTTGTTGCTATTAAAGATCAAATAAACACAAAGAAATATTTATTTTCCTAAACGGCTGTTTTCGAACCCGTTATAAAGACCTGCAACAAGCACAGAATAAACCGTAAGATCTGCAGACTCGATCCATTTGATAAGAGCGGTGGCTCCGATTTGGCAACAGACGCTGGTTCGAGTTGAATCAGATCGAAGGAATTTTCTTTGTTCTACTTATTAATGACAAAGATCGAACACTAAGAAAAATTCATTCGGTCTGGCTGGAGCATCCCTGCTGGTCCGTTTAGTGCTTAATTGGCAGAGCGACTGGCACGGATTGCCTGAGGGTACTGGTTCAAATCCAGTGTCGGTTGCCACGGGTGTGTAATGAAAGATTTAACAATAAATAATCTATTTTCACTTGGCATAACAACTTTTGATATAATTTATTAGCATATAATCACTCATTAAATATAACCAATAAGAGGTGGAACAACAAAAGGCAATTTCAATGTGTATAATAAATATTCAGTATAACAAACATTAGATATAATATGTAGGTAACATAATGAACTAACGGTTTAGGTATTACCAGCATATTGTATTAAATAATATTACACATTATTTCAAAAAACCATATACATCAACTCATGTCCATCAAAAATAATGTTTTCACACCAAAAATAAGATTTCTAATCGAAATAACTACTGATTTCGGATCGAAATTTGGCTTTGCACTTCGCCGGCCGCTGCCGCGGCACGCTCGCTTGGCTCGCGCGCCGTTATGGTCGCGATTCTAACCCAGCCTAATCTAGGAGCAGTAGTAGTTCTATAAGATTCTTTTTGTGTGTTTTTGTGCCTAATACTCCTCGCTACGCTCGTCATTGCACTTAAAAAACACTGGAATTTTATTTATAATACATTATACTCGGTGAATGTTATATATGAAGTGTTTATATAAAATGAACATTATGCCATCGGTATATTAGATTGAAAGTTGTTATATCAATCGTCTATTATACCCAGTGACCTTTATATCATCCAAGATTATGACAAATATCTGTATACCTTAAATTAATTATATGCGTTGAACGTTATATCGACCAAAAATATGTCATTTATTGTTATATCTTACGAACCGCACGCATCCTGCTGGCCTTTTTGGTTTTTAACGACTTTTTTCACCGTAACAAATTTATTTTAACCTTAATATTTTAAATTTATTTAATCTTCTCTCAGGTCCCCATCCGAACCTTCAAGACGTAGGTGTCGTGGGTCACAAACGCAACCCGTCAACAGGTTCCAACAACCTCCTTTTCCAGAACATTGACGCCACAGAAACCTCCTCACATGTCAGCATAGAGTCCGACACCACGAGTCCACGGGGGATGCTCGACACGGGGGTCACTACGCCTAGAGACACAGAAGGGGCGATATTAAAACATGTACTAAGGGATATGCAACAATAGTTATTTAAATCGCGGCAGATATCTTGAAAAATGCACTCTGCAATAACTTTTTATAAAAAAAACCGACATCAAAAGTTCGTGGAATTACATCTATTAGCCAAGTTTTGTTGCGAACCTCCTCCCTTTTTGAAGTCGGTTAAAAAGAAACCTATTTTCACTTGAATCTTTTCTTTGCTACCTCTTACGGTTATTTTTCTTTCTTTTTTCCTATCAAGTAAAACGTGACCCTTGCGCGTTGCAATGTAGCCTCAATAACAATATGGTCAAGATATTTGTCCTGTGTCAAATAAAATAATTCACCCAAATATGATTCTTTATAACGTGTTATTGCATTGCATATTGTTTATTTTTCATGGTATTTAAACTGGCAAGCCGTCTACAGGAAAAGTATTTTTTTATTGTGATTATACCATATAGTGTCTGTTGAAATTATTTCATGTATTAATTAAATGTATAATCGAAATTTATTAATTTAATTAAGGCATCCATTAATTCATTATTGTAGTTCTTTAATTATGGCTATATAAAAAACATTTTTGTACTTATTATATTGTAGATACACAAAAATAAGTTCTGCAAAAAATGACAGGAAAAGTTCAGGTTCTATAATATGATTATAGATAAAATGAACGATATGGACTTCCAACTCCTTTTGTAACTAAAAAGCAATATATACGGAGGATGTATTTGGTAAACAAAAGGACTGCCATATTAAAAATTACAGTAATTTGTATTTGAATTTTTATTAACACATTTTTCAATAAATAACTTAAAAACTCAAATATTCAAAGCTAACTTTGTATGCCTTCGTTTTATGATTGGTTTTAATTAGAATTTCGTAATGAACCAATGGATTTATTTCAATATTATTTAGCATTTATTTTATTTGTAAATTTATGTTCAAAGTTAGATATAAATTTAAAAAATGTAGATTTTTATTTTAATCTAGTATTATTTTTTGGTGCCTTAAGACAGTTTATGAAGCAGCCTAAATTGTTATAATACTTCCTATCTTTGTATAAAGTTTGTACTTTGTTAAAGTTATTTGATTTAGATAGAAGAGTATGATTTAAACAATTTACAGTTAGAAGGAGCTGCTTTCGTGCTATTAATTAAAAAAATATATAGGTTTTAAACATGTAAATGATGTAATTAACTGTATTATTGCACACAATTTAGTTTTAAATTATTATTAGTTTATGAAATATGGTTTTTAATTTGTGCTAAATTTATAACATGTAGTGCAGTCCGCGCTCATAAATAAAATAATGTTCACAGATTGTGCGGAGTTTATGGTGTACTACTGGGCACAGGCTTCTTTAGTCTTTCCCCGGCAGTGGGCTTTAATATTGTCGGTGTTTTGTAGAAAGGGCGAAAGCACGATTTCGAAAATTTATTCCGGTGAGCAGGATTTAGGTTTTAACGACTGTTTTAAAATATTTACGTCCTGTCTTAAAATTTAATTTTGGTTTTAATTAACTTTAAGTTTTAAAATTGAATTTAAACCAGGACGTAAATATTTTAAAACAGTCGGTAAAACTAAAACTAGCTCCCCTCAAAAATTTTTCGTAATGGCGCTTTCGCTATTTCTACGAAAAAGCGATGGTATGGTGACGACGATGGTGTTGATGAGTTGTTCAGTATAATTAGACTGTAACTGTCTGTGGCTGTACTTTGATTGATAAAA
The DNA here is from genome assembly GCF_003589595.1 of Hyposmocoma kahamanoa. Lineage (NCBI taxonomy): Eukaryota > Metazoa > Arthropoda > Insecta > Lepidoptera > Cosmopterigidae > Hyposmocoma > Hyposmocoma kahamanoa. The sequence goes on from NW_020653757.1 coordinate 1,745,985, forward strand.
ATGTAAAACAGCCCGCACCCTGTGTTTAAAAAGTTTTCCATAGTCGCAAACATTGACGCACATACAGATTTTAATACGAAGATATTTGCCAACTTTTTCAACACTAAGTGTGGGCTACGTTATAGCTGGCGAAATATTATTTGCACCAATTCGTCTTATCGCTTCATCTTTAAAGTACAATAGGACAAAAGAGTGATTCGTCTCGGTAACGCACGTGCAATCTGTCAAGTGCAAACAACTAGTTTAAATAAGCACTTAATTCTAAACTACAATTTATACGTAAATAACTTTTTAAATTAGTAACAAAATAGTTGGCAGTTGGGAGTTTTAGGGAGTATCGACTTTTAAATAAAAAAGACCCGTTGAGTAATTAAATAATTGAGAACTAGAATACATAAAAAGCATTTAAAGCACCCATTACTGGTACGTGGACCAAGATCGTTAATTGCGTGTACGCTTTAAGTAAAAGAAGTTTTAATGGTTTTATTACCTTATTCAAAGGATAAGTCGTTCCGGGAGAAAAAAAACATTCGTCGGTGCAAATAATATCTCTTCAATTATAACTATGTGAATATTGTTAATATTTGCTTATATTCGTTTATTAATATAAATTAAATTAATTTTTTGCCAAAAATGATTTGCGTTTGATTTCGACGTCCTTTCGTTCAGCTTGAGAAAAGCGACTAATTACAAAATTTGTGACTTAATTCCATTGACTTACAAATAAATGGACGACGGGTCTAATACACAAACCACGAAAAAAATGTCCCAAGTCAACCTATTTAAACGTAGTGACATGTAAAGGAATATGAAAAAGCTAAAACGTTGAATTTAAATTGTAATGTCATCGCAGTACTGTCTAATTCTGCTTGCTTCGCTGTCAGTCGAACAAACGAAGACTACAGCGTGAATGACGCTCTGTATACGATTTTAACGCCCTATAAGTTCGGGCACTTTTTAGCGCGGACCGGACGTCCATATAATTGTAAGTCAATGCTTAATTCACAACTTTTCTAGGTCTTTTAAATCGTCAAGTGTTTACCACCAGGCGCACGACTTGTTCGTCCCATCACTTGATACCATAATAAATAAAACTGGTTCTCGAGATTCAAAAATGATACCGCTTAAATAAGCTTATTCCATGAACAGTAAAACATCCCCACAATTATAAAACGGCGTAACGTCTAAATCTAGTTTTTTACGACAAGGGCTCAATTTATTGCGGCGGAACGAAATGGAAGCGAGTTTTTGTAACGATATTGTACATAGCAAATCTTGAGAGTGTTATATTTTGGCCCGTATCTAGTTTGTACGTTACAATCGACCATAAAGTTCATCATGCTATGTACAATATCCTTACAAAAATTCGCTTCCGAATAATTGACGACTTTCTTTGTGACCAAGGAATAAGCTCACTGGGATAAGCTTATTCCAGCGCGGACAATTATAACTTTAGAACCGACTAAATGGCGACAATATATGACTAGTCAAATTGAAAAAACTCGACCATGGCCACGCTGGAATAAGGCACGCAAACGAACGCACAACGTTCTTTGTACGTCGATTGTATCAATCCCGTCATATACAAAATGTGCCATTCAACGAATAATAATAAACTCATTTATTTGTCTTGAAAACAGTGATACATTTTATAATAAAATCAAAGACAGTGTTAATTAACAAGACAAAACTGTTTATGACTCAGCGGTCGCGGGAAACACACGGCCTCTGCTATTCTACCATAACCTTGTTAAACATTTACTATATCAGAGTAGCTCATTATACAACACCAAGCGCATCTCTTCCTTCAGATAGGGTCTGATATTATAGTGTTTTTAAAGATGCAAAACACTGCTATTTTATTAAGTACATGTCGTTAGAACCTTAAAAATTCGTCCATTATCAGACCAGGTTACGTACAATTCCCTCATGCGGAACCTATTTGCTAGAGACCAGTATAAGTGGTTTATACTTATTTATCAATTTATCTGAGTTTTGGTTCCGAGTGCGATGGAAACACTCAATTAAGCACTAAACCATGTTTTGAGGACCAATCAGCATCTGCTTGGATATCTGCGTCTAATTTAGAAATAGCAATGTGTGGACATACAATTGACTATCGTCGGCATAAAGGTGAAGGCGAGAATGCATTACTGTCTTACTTATGTTCGCTGTATAGATTGCAAATAAAGTTGGGTCCAATATGGAACCATGAACTACGCCTCTTTTTACACCAATACTGCTGGACAGAGTGACCTTGCCTTCAGCACCTATGCAGCGCACCCTTTAGCAACGGTTCTTGAAATATGATTGGAACCAAGCGCTTCCGTGAACCTGTAGTATCTTAATTTTCCCAGCAGAAGTGGTATGTTTACGCAATCGAAAGCTCGACTAAAATCAAGTAAAGCAATGTTCCCTGACCCTCATTTGAGGCGGTGAGTACATCGTCTGTTATGTTTAGAAGAGCAGTGACCGAGTAATTCCTGCAGAATCCTGACTGTACAGAGGGCAATATACTAGATACTGTTTTTTTCTAGATACTGCAATTTGCAGCTGAGGGCATTGCTCCACTATCTTCGATAAGGCCGGTAGTATACTTATAGGAGTTGACAGTAGTCAGTAATATCGGATTTCTTACGCAAGGGTATTACAATCGCGCATTTCCAGGCCTCTGCAAAATGTCCGTCCAATAGAGACTTATTCACTATCGTGCAGATGGCATCCAGGGAAAATGGAAGGGTCAATTTTATCATCACCATCGAGACACCGTCATAGCTAAATAAGGTTTTTTTCTGTTGTGTAAGTTTGTTAAGAGAAGAAATTACAATACTAGAAACTAAAGCGTATTAACGATTAAATTATTCATTCATTTTATTTAAGAGCCATGCTCTTGTCGGTGTAGCCTCCTCCACTCCTCACGGTCCATAGCCAACTCCTTGACCTTAAATTATATATGAATAAAATTGGGTCCCCGCGGCAAGGTGCCTAAGATACCAGCAGCAATCCCCCTTTGTACCTATAGCCATGCTAATGCGATGGGCCCTAAGGTTTCCCTGAGAATCTATTAATTTTATAGATAAAATTTATTGAGGTTAATTGAAAATGTAAAGTACATTCTCATACCTGGCATCATAAAAAAATATAGTATTTTGACCTTATTGGTTCACGAAAGTATTGTATACGAAACACATTCTTAAATAATATTATAATATTTCAATTATAAATACTATTACGTATTTGTATTTCAAAGTTTGCGCAGCCGTGTCACCAGTATGGGTTTTAGCAGAACATCAACAAGGACCCTATTTTTTTGTTTATTATTATATTATTGTATGGTTACATAGACATCTGTAGCTGAGTTGTAGACCCATTTGCCATGTTTGTTTTATTTATATTTCTTATTGTTTTCCATTGTGGTGCATAATGCTTAGGTATGTAAGTAAAACCAGCAGTTAAAAGGTAAGGGGGGCTAAGTGACATTTTCTAAATTGTGCAAGGGAGCGTTACAAATTTGAAATTTCATAAATTAAATTTGGATCTACTCAAGGTTATGAGTTCGTTGGACCTACTACTATATATGCTTCTTAATTTAATTTATACACGATGTTTTACTACCACGATATTCCATTATTTATTGTGAAATTACTCCACTACTTTGTTGTAATTATTATAACAAGGATCGAAACACTAAGAAAATTAATTCGACCCGACTGGATTCGAGCCAGCACTCTCAGGCAATCCCTGTCAGATGCTCTGCTAATTAAGCCACGGAACGAACCAGCAGACCTAATTTTTTTTTGTACATAGTTGTTGCAGATCTTTGTTTTTGGTTACGGTATGGTATGGTAACGCCATCTGTGAGAAATTTATTTCTTCACTAAGCAGGGTACCTTTACAGCTACCATCGCTAACTAGAGACGTCGCGTAAATAACTGTATTTTTTATGTTTTAATTTGTCATAACAATGAAATAAATTTTTTGCTTCAATTCTGAAAAAACCCTTAAATCTAACGACTGAATATCAGTGTGTAGAAAAACGGACTAAAGAAAGGGTTTATTGTTTATAAATGAAGGTAAAATATCATTAAAAAGGTCAGAGAGTAAGGAGAATCAACAATAAGTACGACGAGTCTGATGTGAGTTAAAGTTCGTGGTATCTGCCTACCCAAGTAGGAGACAGGCGTGAAACTGTGTGTCTTTTTTTATGATACCAAACGGGACGAACACGCCGTTCGCCAGATGATTAGCGACACAATTTTAAATCGCAAAGATCAGAAATTGCCAAGTCCCATGTGCCTGTAATTTTACCAAAATCCAAAACCGTACAGGCTATTATAGATTTAAAATCAGAATTAAGCGAAAAAACTTCGATGTCACTTAATCCCTTTTACCTTTTAACTATAGTGTTACTTTGTTGTTCTCTGCGATAGTAGTAACTTAAACTGGAATAAAGTTAAAGAATTATTTAGTAATTTGATGCCCACAGTTAGCGAATTTCTACCTAATTTAAACTTTTTGTTTCACTTGATTTATTTCCGTAAAATGTCACGTTGTTATTGGCGCCCAACTTGGAGCTATCCCTATTCTGAACCACAGAGAGACGGAAACAACAAATTTACATCCTTATAAATCTTGTAACTATTAACCCATATTGGAAATGGAGCACAGATCACCGATAGGGGTTATTAAATCAAAAAGGCGCAGCCCGCGTTTTTCAATTACCCTAATGTGTTGCCATTTTGCCACTCTTATAGCTACGATACGATGGAGCAATCGTTTTTAGAGCGCTTTCTTGGTCAAAACACCGTACCAATGTCAGAAGTTTCTATTAATTAAAACTAGAAGATTTATCAAAATAAAGATTAATCATCATCAAATCATCAATGTCACACCAATAACACATCCATGTCACGACACTACAACTTTTAACAACAAAAGCAACAAATATCTCAGGTAGGTAAATTGTAAGTCAAAATACCATTTTTTGCCAGTTATCTTAAATATCGCACTGCTATTACAATAGTGTTGTAACTCAAAATATGTGATATTTCTGTCGTTAGAATATTGTAAGAAACAATCAAAAGATACCTACTTGACTCAAAATGAGACACACTTTATGTGAGCTATTTCTTGCCAAAATAATCTTTATTCAAACACATGAAATTATTTTTTGCAATTTCAGTTTTAAATATATTTGAGAAATTGTTTAAGTGTCTCTAATAAACATAACATATAAATTTCAAAGATTTTTTTTGCGGGAAGTGAGTAATTCGTTTTTCATTAATTCTGACAAAATCCTCTTTTTGAGTTAATACACTATTGTATTAACAGTGCAATATGTAATTTTTATGTAGATATATTATAGGTTTCATATTTAAAAGCAAAGAAATCACGAAGTGTTTACTTTCTGTTTTTCTGTTTTTCTTTTGTGTGTATTTACTTTCAAACGTGAAACGTATATACATAAAAAAGGATATATGTATTTAAGTTATAAAGCAGAAAATGGTATTTTGACTACAACAATGTACGTGAAAGGTATCGTTAGGTTGTGCGCGTTGTTAGCCCAATGGGAGATCGGTTGCTTCTCATCATCCACAACCCATCACGTTCCACTGCTGGACACGGGTCTCCTCTCAGACTCCGCCACGCTAGTCCAATTGGGGAGTTTACACGTTTTCCGAGGGCATGAATCTCCTTTGGCATGCAGGTTTCATCACGACGCGCGACGTTTACCTCCACATATTATACATTAAATTTTTATTGCTCCTCATTAACTTAAATTTTTAATCGGAGAAAGTTCACGACTCTTGGAAAACGCGTGATATCCACAACCCGCACCTGACCAGAGTGGTGAATTATAACATAAGCATTCTTGGTGGAGACTCGTACGCAACAATTGGACGTGTGATGTGTTGAAGACGTAATCTTTATAGTATCCCATTATTCAAAATATAAGTAGGCTTTTTATTTTGTTTAAGGTCATTCAACAGGCTTTGTAGACGGCTATTTGCACTATGCGAAGCGACAACGTATTGGAGTATAAAAATATTGGTGATCGTTTCGTGCCAAAAGGCTTATAGGTTACTCGGCATTAGTAGAGGGGAAGCTGCAGAGCCTTGAACATCGCTGTAACATTGCATGATTATCGGATGTATCACGGAGAGTGTGAGAGGGACTTTCACGATTCCGCCTTCCCTTTTCCATCAGCGGGGGACTAGACGTTGGCTGAGGTTCCACCTCTAAGTTGTGGATATTCCAAGGATTCATGCTAAGCCTTTCGCTTCCATATTTATTTGGTTATGGACTTTGGAGTGAAATTTCCTAAGTCAAATAATAATTTATTGAATAGGTAAATTTTTACACTTAAAAACGTCATTTTTTTAGCTACTCTACTAAACGTAATCGTGATACCAGTTTGGACTTAGCTCTAAGGTTAATATTATGGATATCTTCTTTCTTAATGAAATTATATATATCTTTACGGGCATACAAAATGTACTGTGATGCCATGATACCCGTCTCCTTAAATTTTTCTCAGAAAGAAATCCGAGAACCTAAACGGTACACAGAACGAATCGCTCGTTTTTGCAACACTAATATGGTTTGTACATCTGCTGCTTTACCCTACATGAGAATCCCTTAGGACATTCATTATACTATGGAAGTACCCTGCCAGCAGACTAGTTCCCTGAACGGTATAATTTAGTTCTTTTCAAGACGAGAGTGAATACATGTACATGTTCCATCGTCGACTTCATCGTCACTTTCCATCAGGTGAGATGGAAGTCAAATGCGCAGTTATTTTTTTAATAAAAAAATCACATTAATTGTAAAATTATAAAAAAAATACATTCCGATTTAACATTGTGTACTGTAAAAATTTATTATTTTACAATTTTTACGGTAACTCCAATACAACTCTAAAAATGGTGGTTAATGGTGACAATGCTTGTCATTTAGTCATCTTAATCATTCAATTCATAAGGACATCGCTTAGAAGTTTGTAAGTAAACCGAATCACCCTAAAGTTGATTCGCAAGATATAAAGTAGAATTCGAATTGCATTTTCAAGGGTGCAAACAAGCAATCGGAGGCAACCGCACCTCAGTTGGAACATGCCACAAAATTTACAACCTCCCACGAAACGGAAAGAGGTTACACGTCCCTTCTGCACGGATATCGTCCACAGACATTCATACATCAGACATAAAGCTTTGTTACACTTCAATGTGATATGAAAAAAGTTTTTTAGTAGCAGTAGAGCTCCTTGCGAAAGAGTTTGTCCGGGGAAGTATTGGCACCTTGTGCCTCATCTTTGCGATTTAAAGCCCTGAGTGGCACCGCAACTGTTATGGATAGGCGTGTCGCTTACCATCAGGCGCACGACTTGTATATCCCGTCACTTGTATTTTATAAAAAAAGCCGTAATGTAAACATTACTACGTAATCGTTTTGAAGGGCTTATGTCTCAGGATGACGGGCGCAATGGCAGTGCACATCAAATGTTTGCGATTTAAAGCTCTGAGTAGCACTGCAACTGCTATGGACAGGCGTGTCGCTGTCCACCAGACGCACGACTAGTACCTCCCATCACATAGTATCATAAAAATGTTATAAAAAAGTTAAATTTTAAAATAAACTAGGTAATTTGCATCTTGGCGCCCACACAGTGACTTACATGTGAAATATTTGAGTCACTTTGTGGGCGCCAAAAACACAAGATACCGTTATCTAATTAAATTCCACGTGCTTTTTAGATTACTCATAATCTTAGCTCTAACCCTCGCTCATGTCACAACAAAGCGTGTGCGAAAGGAGGTCGTGCGAAAAATTCCTTATTTAGTTCATACACGTGTTGTATAAAGATTGTAATTGGAATAAATAACACATTAAACTGTCTTAACACGACATCATAACCCCAATAACGTTAAACGGCACAATCAGCAACGCACTCTGCCATAATTAAAAAGCAAAATTATTCCACCCCATGTGATTAACAACACACCCCCTCAAGGGGTTTCGCCTTACCACCCAGTTTCTTTGTACAATGGTCAGTAGCTCCACACCAGCCTTCCAAGCCATGTCGCCTTAGAAACTGGAGGCAAAACAAAAATAAACACTTTTTGCTAACATTTTTTTATAAATTTCGCAATAAATTACTGCTGTTGACTCAAAAACTTCAATCGTGAAATTTAAAAAGTATAAATTCTTAATTTTTATTTAAGAAAAGTGCAACCATTTGTTATTGAAAGTGATTTGTTGTGCTAATTTCTCCCGTATCATGGCCGACTTGAAAAATCGCCTTCACGTGATCAAAACGACTTTTTTTTCTGAAGAAATTATTTTTGTTTAACAATGCTGCCTTGCGTGATGCTTACGTTTAAAAAAACGGATTGAATTCTTTTTTCAAAAATGACAGCGGTTCTAACGTATTTTCGCGCCAAAAAAACTAACATGGATGTTTCTTTAATTATTTTTTATGTTTTTAAAATAAAATTGAAATGACGACTTGAGAACGAATGTAAAAGTGCATAAATTTCAAAAATGTGATTCCTTGACAAGTGTTTGTTGTGATCTTCCAAAACATTTCTTGAATGTGTGTTTGTGTGACGGGACTTATTTTCGGATGTGCATTTAGAGAAGGTTTGTATTTAACCCAAAATCAAGCTACTTTTTCAATTTACGTCAGCCATTTATTGTTACATAAAATAACATAAACGTTCCATACACATAGAAAACATTCATCTTCTTAGAAAAGAGCCGCGCCCATGTTTAAGATTTATGGATTATATTACTTAGGGCTTAAAATTCTAATCCACGCTATTTATTGTTAGAGCTACTAAAGTTAACAATCAAAATACATAGTATTCGAAAAGAGACAAAAAATAAAAATGTTACGTATTACCTGTCAAAACACAAAAGTGAAAGTGATTGTTTTACAAAAATGTTTTAGACTTTATACTTAACTATTTAATTTAATTAAAATAATTTCCGCAACTAAAATTTGACTTTTTAGTTAGAGGTCTACCCCCACAAAGGTCTACCCCTACAACAGCAACATACAGTAGTAACCTAGCTGTAATTGGGTCAATTCTCTCATTGGAATTTAATTAACAAATAAACATTTAAACCTTTTCCAAAGACCGCATTGTAACAGCTTATTGGACACAGAGACGTAATCAATTTAAATTTGATCAAAAAAGGCGAGGGCCAAAAATTTACAAAGATTATCAACAGGTCTATAATGAGATAATAAGATGCAAAATATACATTATTTTTAACCTACTGCAAGAAGGAGAAGGTGCTCAATTCGCCTGTGTTGAGAACCTCCTTTTTTGTAATTTTTTTGTGAATGTTATGCTTATTATTCGGACATTAGTGAACCGATTTTGATGATTCTTGTATTGTTGGAAAGGGAATAATACCTCAGTAGTAGTTTCATTCAAATTTAAAGAACATATTCTACCTCTAAGGGTGGCTAATTAGGGGATGAATCCGGTTTATTGGATTTTGCTCACTTTCCGGTGATCAATTTCAATAAAACTTCGCAAATATATGATTGAGATTCCACAAAGTTTAGAGGTCGATTTTTTATATAAAAAAAGTTATAATTATTAAATTTTGTAGCTAAATTTGTAAACTGGACGATCAAAGAACTTAATAGGGTGCGATTCGTAATATATAGCAACAAATGACACATTTTTGGTCAATATAACGCTCAACAGATATAATTAATTTATGGTATACAATATATTCATGATATAAATGTCACTTGGTATAATAGACGATTGATATAATAATCATAAATGATGGCCTAATGTTCATTTTATATAAACACTTCAGATCTAAGATACACTGAATATAATGTATTATAAATATGATTCCAGTGGTGTTTAGGTGCAACGGTGAATGAACCGAATTTGTTTGCATTTCCTAGTTGGTTCGACCTCCTGTGGGTTTAGGTTAGGTTAGTATATGCAATTAAATATTGTTAAAGTTTTAATAAATATATTTTATAACATAAAAAGTACTTAAAGCTATACAAACACAATTATATTTTGCGATCGTACATTTAATGAAATAAAAAAAATTCTTATCAACATAATGTTCAGCTCAACGTAATGCTTCAGCTATTCGTCAAAGGAAATATTGTGTCATATTATTTAATACATTATACTGGTAGTACTTATACCATTTGTTCGTTATGTCACTTAATCATTATATCTAATGTTTGTTATACTGAAGGTTCATTATACACATTGAAATAATGTTGTTATACCTTTTGTTGATTACATACAGTGAGTGATTATATCCTTAGAAATTATATCAAATGTTGTTATACCAAGTGAAAATAGATTATTTGTTATTATATATTCCATTACAGTCCCGAACTTGATATCCCATAAAAAAACAATAACGAAGCTGGAAATCTAAATCTTAAACCAACTAAGTAAAAGTGCGACTAACGTGCGGAAAAATAACGTATAGCCCATCATAGATCTGAATCCATCCCTGAGACCTGTGCCGGTAATTAAGCTACCCTCACTGACCTTGTCATTTCTCATGCCTGAAGGCCAATAGCAATACGAACTTTAGGCTTTTCTTCATACTTAGAGACAGTCAAGATGATAATTAACTAAAAAAAAAAACTATTTGAAAGTTTTTCACACCTTTAAACGTCCAATATTTGCATTGCCAGCGTGGCTGCGACCGATTCCGTTTCCTTTGAGGTTAAAAACTGAAATTATAACTGACGATCCTTGAAATAGCTAATTTTATGATACCAAACGAGGTCGAACAAGTCGTACGCCTGGTGGTAAACGACACATCAGCTGTCCATAACAGTTGCAGTTCCACTTTAGCTTTAAATGTCAAACCTGTTTCCTGGGGTAGGCAAAAAACTCCGATATTTGTAAACCTTTTTAGTAGCAGTAGAGGTCCTTGTGAAAGAGAAATTACTGTGTTCCAGTTGTGAAGGGTAAGTACAGGCACACGAGACTTACTTGTCAACTTATGTCTCAGGGTGACAGGCGCAGTGGCGATGCCCCCAGAGCTTTATGCTCTAAAGCTCTGAGTAACACTGCAACTGTTAAGGGCAGGCGTGTGGCTTACTACCAGCAGAGAATAAAAAAGTAACTACCAGGGAATAATAAGCAACGGGGATACCCATTTATGTGGTCTGTGGGGATACCTCAGTAGTTGTCTCAATCATATTTGGAGAAAATGTTTTACCTGTAAGGGTGGCAAATTAGGTGATGAATCCAGTTGAATTTCATCCACTTTCTGTTAACTGCTGATGAAGAAAACGGCAGACAGGTGACAGGAACTCCTCAACAGTGTATCTTGTGTTTGGGCTCATATGATTCGTTTTCACGGAATGTGTGGTAGCGACGGCAACTAACACATCCAAAGCGGATAGGCAAATTTTTGGGGTCGGTTTTTAATAAAAAGGTTATAATTGTTTGAATTCATGTATGTGAAACTTGTAGATGCATAAGTAGATTCAATCTATACTAATATAATTAATCTGTCTGTGTTAACCGTATACGCTTAGTTTGTTGTGTAAACATAATCATCATTTAGTTTATTGCTTTTTTTTAAAAAAACGAGTCCTTTTAGTTAACATTCATTTAATTTTCGGCACAATGTAACGAGCAAATATGGTTCATAGATTTTGCTAAAACTAGATGGCGTTAGTAACGTTTTATGAAATTTCTGAATCGCGCTAATCAAGATTTTCCCGGTCTCTTATATACATATAGCTCAAAGGTTTTGTTAATAATGCGAAAATAACAATGAACAGAAGTGGAGTATTAAGGGTTCTTAGGACCCAAGAGTATCTGCCTATCTTATTACATGAAGGGAGAAAAGCGTTACATTTCTATCACCGTAACTATCGTTCCAGTTACAAAAAAATCATAGTGACAAATCACCGTGATTTTGTCATGCCTGTCATTTGTACCACGATGTACGGTCTGGCAAGCGGCTACTTTCTAACAGTCGATATAAATAGAATAATTTAAGTTATTACTCTACTCACTTTGAACTAACGTTTAATTCCATTTGAAAAGTTGATCAATAATAATCTTCACAGTTTTACAGGCTTCGCATTATTCGTTAATAAGACAATGCGGCGTGTTTATTATTTTGAATCAACCTTGCACAGGGTCAAGAGCACGTGAAACTTGACACTTAAGATTTAAATACAGCACCATGCCGCTTACGATAAAAACGGTACAAAGTACAGAGTGTCAAGCTTGACACATCAAGCTTGACACTCTGTACTTTGAACCTTTGAAAGACCACAGTCTTGACTGTACATGATTATGCCTTTATATAAGTACATGACCAGTTTCATTCACACAGTCACAAACACACACTCTATTAACACGACCGAGTCATTTACACACACACAAACATTATACAAGCGCGTCTGACTGCGCTTGTATAATGTTTGTGTGTGACCTGTGTGTACGTCTCCGTATATTCCAAAAATATTCTGTATTTTTGTAGGTATGTATGTAAACACTTTATTGTACAACACAAACAAATTACAATTTTAACAAAGAAATAGAACGTCAATGTACAAAAGCGAGCTTATCCCATAAAGGGATTTCTTCCAGCTAACCTTTGAATAATTAACAGGAAAGTTGGCTCCTGAGTCGGCAATAAAATCTAATAAATGCTACATAATGAATAATTAAAGAATAAATTTATTATATCAACTGTACACACGAACACATAGTATTAAATAAATGATGATACACTAATACATATAAAATATATAATAAAATGAATGTATCAAATAAGACTATAACTAAATATGGGAAATGTAAATAAATATTTTGTAAGCTCTAACATAAGGAGTCTGAATAATCCCAAGATTTCAAAAGAGCACCTCTGAAAGCCCGAACCGAAGGTGACTGTCTGACCTAGACTGGGAGAAGGTTCCACACACGAGCAGAGTTCACTATGAACGATTCCGAATACTTTTGTGAACTATGTTGTGGAATGAGGAGGGACAAATTAGTACCGGAACGTATTGGACGAAATTTATTGTAATAAATATAATATCTACAACTGTGGGGGGCTGTTCCATTCGGTGGTGTGGGAAAAACAGCAAAATATCTAATTACAAAAAAAAACAGAATCACATTTCATCGATAACTAAATACGTAATTTTTCAATTTTCGTCCATTGTAGCTAAGCTCACGTTAAACTGGTCTATTTGAAATGAAACAATCGACCACACTCGTCAATTGCTCGAATTGGGGCTGGCCAATCGGAGCGCAGTTGTCACCGTAATGATTTAGCACAATAGTTTTCAAACAAATGAAATGACATTTCGTCTCTATTTCTGGTTATATACTCGATGTTTACCACCTAGCTTTACTATCTATAAGAACTATTTACAACAAATGCGTAGGTAATTGTAATAACTTTATTAGCCGCAAATGTTTGCGTGTTCAGCATCATGCGAAGTGTAATAATTTGCCTTTCGTAGTTGAAACAATGTATATAGTTCAAGCAACGTATGATCATGGAACTGAAACTTAAAGATTTAAGCTACATATAGTCCGAAATATGTTGAAAAAACGCTATATGGGAGAAAACGATATCCAAGGCTCAATATAAAAATAATGATAAGACATAAGTTGAAAAGTATAAGTGCTTGTAATTTCACCAGCGCCCTTACCTGGAACGCAGTAATGCTCACAGCAGAAATAGACAAAGTGGCAGTATCTCCATCGACGAACTCTTTCACAAATAACTCTACCGCTACTATAATAAGTACTCTTTCTTGGCGTAAATACTGTGTTTTGCAGGTTTTATACAAAAGAACTTCTAGTAGCACAAGCGGTTATTGCTTACACAGCTATTTGAAATAGTCCATTAATTAACTCTTCTATACACTTGAGCAACGTATTAAAATTATAAAACTAGAAAACAAGCTAGCACTCTGCTTTTAGTGCCAAAATTCCTCTTTAAAAGCATAAGTGGTTCATGGGTTTTATTACAAACTACTATCAAGGTAAAGATGATTGGTTCGAGTCCCTACTACTTTTAGCAACTTTGCAGCTACTGCTGTTTGCGTAATCAGCTGCACAATCTACAGCTGCAACTTTCGTAAGCGTGTTGATTGGATCGGCTATAACTTCTATTTCGAAGGACGTATAACGCGAGATATTAAATACTGATGCATGTGACTTGTGCCAAAGTATTTACACGACTTGATCGTTCACTCCAATAACACTGAATCTGCTACATATGGAAAGCACCATAATAGCATGAATTTAAATGATCATTTTGAAATTGCAACAGCAGCAAGCAAAATAATCTAAACGGTCATCTTTTTAATGACTAATCCTTTTTCTCTGAGACATAAAATAAATTAAATCAGTGTATATTTTAATATGTTCTGAAACCAATGTTTGATTTGTATAAATTAACTTTGATAGTTTCATGTTGAGCCTCAAAACTTAAGATAAATGAACATTAAAAACCTGAAACTATATTCGGAAACGCGAGCAAATACGCTTATGGCATCTGCTTCTGCTTTTTTATATACTAACCTAACTTACTGTATGAAAAAAGAGGATCAAATATTATTTTTGACTCTCAAATATTAATTTAGTATGCTTAAACATAATGATAGTATTACCTTGAATGCAGTTTATTAATAATTTATCGGTAGATCAACTGATATAGACGGAACAGTTAATACATGTATATGTATATCAAACATTAAAAAAATATCGTTTATTTAAAAAAAGTGCACATTTACAGTAGATCAATTATATCTTTGAGGATCAATTAATATTATTCCCACCATAACTGCCTGAAAAGCAAAGATGAAATTTCTATGAAGATCACGCTGATAGATACATTTTCCGTCACTGTGTAAACACATGAACAGCGTAACTAAAAATTTAAACAATTCTCGATTGAATCTATCTTTTGTCGAAGGAATGAAAAAATATCTAATGATTGTGGAAGTTTACAACTTAAAAAACCCCCGATATAAAATAGTATACTCCCAAAATTTTATAAAGACACCAATGCGTAAGCTAAGAAGTCGTTAGATCAATTTAATAAAGCCCACAAAACGATAGATCTATTGTAACTAGTTGAAATCTACCCAATAGGCTGCAGGCTGTCTTGGCATGAAACTTCATACATTTTTTTACTCTTTATTTAGGGGATTTGGTCATTATTGAACATGTCAGCCCCAATAGAAAAACAATACCTCAAGAAAACACTTAATTTAACCAAACATGTATACAAAATCTTCGCAACGGATTTAAACCACCCAATACAAAAAGTAAGGAAACCAATCTGTACAAACAACTGTGTCCTGACAGGTTCCATCCGAACACACTCCATGAGCAAATGATGTATTACATTTGTGAACCTACATCCTAAGGAATCCGACACACTTCGCAAAACGGTTAGTGCACGCTCCGCATCCAATACAAAAATTTGTTTAACGGAACCTGTCCGGATCGAAGCCTATGAGCGCTGACAATTTGACCCCTGCTTAATGTAATTGCATTTAGTCGAGTATTACTTATATGACAGTAATTGTTTCGGACGGGTGTCAGAGAACGAGAGTAGTTGCAACAACCTGGTTGCAGCATCATCAACAGCATCGAGCATATGACCAGATATAGAGACGAAATAAGGGCCATCCATCCTTGAAAAGTTTAAGGAGACTGGTATCATGACTGTGGCATCACAGTACATTTACTCAAATATTTTATATGCCCGTAAAAATATACATAATTTCAATAAGAAAGAAGATATCCATAATATTAACCTTAGAGCTAAGTCCAAACTCATGGTACCACGATTTCGTTTAACCAAGGTAAACAACTCTTTTATGGGGAACTGTATACGTTTTTACAATAAGATTCCGAAGCATATATTAAGTTTATCATTTCCTAAGTTTAGAAACTACATTAAAAATATTTTGATCGAAAAATCATATTACAAAATTGAAGACTACGTGTTAGATAAAGATGTATGGAAAGACGACACGGCTCCAGAATCCACACAAATTTGATTCAAAGTGTATTCCATAGCTTTTAAGTTTATTTGAAAAGAGCAATCCCTAGAGTTTCTTGCTCGTTCTTCTCAGGGAGGTCAGCGTAGTGAACGAGCAGTAGCTTAAATGTGACGTTTTCAAGTGTAAATTTATTTTACCTATGGAATAAATAATCTTTGACTTTGACTTTGACTTTGACTTTGACTTTGACAACTCATCAGGTAAATGGGCTTTATGTCACTTTCAAATGTCAACTCTGAAATCACAAACTAGAAAACTGAAATAGTACAGCGCCAACAACTGATATGTGTGTACGTCTCTGTATACCTACTCCTAAAATATTCTGTATTTATTGTAATAAAGATAATATCTCTAACAATGGAGGCTGTTCCATTCGGTGGTGTGGGAAAAACATCTAATTACAAAACAAACGGAATCACATTTCATCGATAATTAAATATTAACTATTTTATGTAATTTTTCAATTTTCGTCCATTAAAGCAAAGCTCAAGTTAAAGTGGTCGATATGAAGCAAAACAATTGACGACGCCCGTCAATTGCTTCGAATTCGAGCTGGCCAATCGGAGCGCAGTTGTCACAGTAATGATTTGGCAGAATAGTTTTCAAACAAATTAAATGACATTTCGTCTCTATTTCTGGTTATATACTCGACGATCAACAGTAATGGCATCGGATTTCCATAATACACCAAATTTGCAGTCAACCGGACGAGTGGAAATAAAATAATTATTCATTTTGTGACAGAGATCCCTTTATAACGAGCTTTTGAACTTTATACAGCAAATTGTCGGGGACGTTGCAGTTACGCGTAACTAGCATTGGATTTTGAGCTTCCATTTCGATAATTTAGTGGCCAAATCAAATTCGTGAAGGCGTGGCAAACAAATTAGCGTGATTTACGGGAATCTACTGTTATCAGTCCGTAGACTACATAAATTAATGCTTACTGTGCTAAAATTAAATTCGTAACCATTGAAATAACAAAGTAATAACGTTAAATCCCTCTTCTCTAAAATTTGGTTTACTGCAGATACGCGCTTTTTACCAATGCCTCATACGCGTATTTGCACTATCTCCGATGAGATATCAAATTAAAAATAAAATTATTTGATATTAGTTCACCCGTTTGGGAGCCACAGACAGACACATAGCTACTCAGACAAAGGCTTCAAACTTTTTTTACGTTGGGGGTTAAAAAAGATACTTTTTAAATACTTTATAACCCCGGTGTAAAGCCCAGCAGGCCGGCCTGAAGCACAATGTATACTCGTGTTTTATAGCTGGCATTGCGCGTTGTTCGGTGCCAAGGACACCTCGTCCTTGGTTCAGTTTCCTTAAATACGGCGTATCAGCCAATCTCAACATCTATGCCACGGCCGACCCAATGCTGGACACTTACGCACTTTATTACCTTTATATGGAAATAGAAACTTGAATTGAATTAACCTCGATGAATTTCTGTACCATATCTATTACTATTCACGGAACTTTTCATGAAGAACTACCCCATAACAGTTGCAGTGCCACTCAAAGCTTTAAACCCATTGACTTACAAATAAATGGACGACGGGTCTAATACAAAAACCACGAAAAAAATGTCCCAAGTCAACCTATTTCAACGTAGTGACATGTAAAGGAATATGAAAAAGCTAAAACGTTGAATTTAAATTGTAATGTCATCGCAGTATCGCGCTGTCAGTCGAACAAATGAAGACTAAAGCGGAGTTTGACGCTCTCTATACGATTTTAACGCCTTACAAGTTCGGACACTTTTTAGCGCGGACCCGACGTCCATATAATTGTAAGTCAATGTTTAAATCGCAAAGATTTGCGGGTAATGGGACTGCGCCCGTCACCCTATATGCTAAATCTCATATGGCTGTAAATTCAACAGCACCTTTACCCTTCAATTCCGGGACGCAGTAACACTCATATTACTGCTTGGCGGCAGAAATATGTACTGGTGGCAGTATTTTCCTAAATTCTTTTAACAATAATAATTAACATTAAAAATATGTATAAATAAACACAAAATGTTGTCGCGAATCTAATTGACGTCTTTGACGGCAAAATATTTCGTGTGATCGCAGAATCTGGAACATGTTACACACATAAAATTACATTTCGTTACCAACAATTTACATTTTTGCTGCAAAAGTAACATTTTACTTACTGTTTTTTTTTTAATTAAACTAATTAAAAATTCTGTCTGTCTAACGCTCAAGAGAAATGGATGATTTCATTTTGTTCACGCCTTTTAAATTTTGTTAAAATTGTAACAAACTAGTGGAGTAATTTCACAAAAATAATTGAATATTAATTGAATATAAGTTTAAAAAAGAATTATCACAAAAAGTTCACAAATCGCGGAGTTATCGCGTAACACAAATACAAAAGAAATATTGTCGAATTGAGAACCTCCTCCTTTTTTGAAGTCGGTTTAAAAATAAAAGTGATTTTCTATAAAATATATATAATCAACACACAAAAGTGCTCTAACACATGAAAGACGTAAAAATAATACGGACTACATTAAAAAATATATATTATGCATTGACTTACAAATAAATGGACGACGGGTCTAATACAAAAACCACGAAAAAAATGTCCCAAGTCAACCTATTTAAACGTAGTGACATGTCAAGGAATATGAAAAAGCTAAAACGTTGAATTTAAATTGTAAAGTCATCGCAATACTGTCTAATTTTGCTTGCTTCGCTGTCAGTCGAACAAACGAAGACTAGAGCGTGAATGACGCTCTGTATACGATTTTAACGCCCTATAAGTTCGGACACTTTTTAGCGCGGACCCGACGTCCATATAATTGTAAGTCAATGATATTATGTGAATATTTTTAAGTACTATTTAAATATGAAAAGTTATCGACAAATTCATTCGTAGAATCTTTAAACCTTCCTTCGGAAATGTTGTCATTTTGCAAATGTGGCCTTATATACCAAGATTGCGAAATAGAGCACCTATTACACATAAACAGTAGGTTAAAAAATCTTGTTCACAAGGTTTTTTTACTCTTTAAAATTGTTCTAAATTACTTAAACGGTGTTGTTTGTTAAGCGAAGTTATACGAATTTAGAAATAGGACGCAACTACCATAAAATAGTTTAGCTACAAACACGTAACACCAAATTCCTTCGTTCACTTTACATTTTAATTCCGCCAAAGTTCCTTTTACAAAATTACTCGCAGTCACACTATCGTTTATTTAATATTTTTATATCCCGTTGATTGGATCGATATTGTGGTATAAAATGATTTTAGTTTTATATCAATGAACAGGCGTTGAATATTCAAACCTTGTGTATACATTGAGGGTGCAATATAACAAGCAACAGCTTTTAAATCTGTATAAAGCACAAGTTCGATCGTGTATGGAGTACTGCTGCCACCTTTGGGACGGCTCTGCCCATTGCCAGTTAGCTGCCTTGGACTCCATGGAGCGACAAGCAAAGAGACTTATTAACAATAATTCCCTTGTGGGTCGAAGCTACAATATCTCGACCATCGCAGAAAAGTAGCCTGCTTGTCGGTTTTCTATCGGATACATTTCGGTGAGTGTGAGCAGGAACTTTTCAATTTAGTTCTACCCTCACTGTTCCTCCTTCGGTCGACTAGAAGGTCCGGAACACTCTATCCTTAAGTATGTCGTTGATATACCATCATTTCTGCATACGGCAAAGGAATGGAATATTCTGCTTCTATCTGTATTTCCCGAAAAGTAAAATTTGGGGCTATTCAAGGCTAGAGTGAATAGGCATTTTTAGGCAAACGCGTCCTATGGGCGGTCACATCCTCGCTTAACATCAGGTGAGATTGTAGCCAAGCGTGTGTCTATTACTGTAGTGCTTCCGGCGAGGCGCTCACAAATGGCTTTCATGCTATTGTTCGCAAGAGGGATACCTCACTCATGATGTGTATGCACGGCAACCCTAACAGCATCTTAGCCGTTGTTGCAGCCATACTGGACTGCTCCTATCAACAACATTGGGTGCAACTACACGTGCGTATTGCCGTGGCATTGTCTCTAGTACGAAGTCTTTTTGTATTAAGTAACCATAGCACATAAGATAAATTCACAGTATTACTAACATTAACATAAATCACGGTCTGAAATAAATCATTATATTCTATTCTTAACCGACTTCAAAAAAGGAGGATTTTCAATTCGGCTGTATTTTTCCCTTTTTGACCGATTTTGATGATTGTTTTTTGTTGCAAAGGGAGTATCTCCGTATTGGTCCCATTTAAATTTGAACAAAAATATTCCACCTCTAAAGGTGGCAAACTAGCGGATGAATCCGGTTTCGCGCACTTTCCGTTATCCAATTGCAATAAAACTTGGTAAATATATAGATGTGATTTCAATAAAAAACCGGCAAAGTTTTGACGTCGGATTTTTGTCGGAATGACTAGAAACTAATTATGTACTAATAACTCCTATTTGAGCATAAAAAAAAAATGGATTAATATCGTTCGTAGAATCTAAACCTCTCTCCGTAATACTGTCATTTTGCAGATGTGGGTTTAAGAATAAAACATTTTTTATTATCGTTTACTTATTTTTTTTGCGCAATCTCCTTTTAACTCTGTACACCTTGATCAGCTATATTCTAACTTCTTCAACCCACCAAATTTTTTTTTATCAAACTGAAATATAAGCCTTTGTGTCAGCTATCACTTTCTCATTTGATGCAAATCGGTAAAAAAATCAGATAAAAGAAGGCAAATGGGGCCATATCTGGTGAGTACGGGGTGGTGTGACAATGGTTCGTATCATAATTCGACAAGTTTTGATGTTCTGATTGCAAGATGAGAAACAGCAAGTAGACAAAATCAACAGCAAGTAGTTTTAAGAGAAAAAAAGAAACCACCATTTCAAGAGTTTCCACATTTAAATATCATCCATTTATTGGCTATCATTTTCAAGTTGCTGTTACACCTGCCCCTTGTACTCGTTCTTCAAGTAAGGTCGTTTTCTTACATTTCCTTTAGGTTTTATCCTGTAACATGTTATTAACAAAATATAAAATTACATACGTTCTGCAAATTAAGCAAAGTACACAATGCACACTGTAATTCTGACTATAAAACACACTATAGATAGATAACCATCAAAGTAGGTTGCCATTCACCTTACTCAAATTCTTTAATAACAAACCGTGCACAGAATGCGTTTGAGTCCAAATTTGATGATTAAATAAGCTCGTATTTAAGACGTTATTAAATATGGCAAACTGAGGAAGGATATTAGATAATATTGCCTACTGTTATGATTCTAATTCTTTAAATATAGTTGTAAAAATATACAAACACATTCGGTGTCATAAAAAATGTGCGTATATCCAAAGTAGCACTGGAGGTCTTTGTTAAAGAGTTCGTCCAGGGATGTACTGCCATCTTACCTATTTCTGCTGCCAAGCAGAATGTAAGGGTAAAGGTGTTGGTTACATTACAGGCACATGGGACTTATGTCTCAGGGTGACGGGCGCAGTGGCAGTACCCCTCAGATCTTTGCGATTTAAAGTTCTGAGTGACACTGCACCTGTTATGGACAGGAGTGTCTTTTACCATCACTTGGCGTCATAAAAACAAACATACACCAAACATAGCTAGTATGTATTTGTAAGTTCTTTTTTTCGCTGGACGGAGAAAACCATCAAGAATACCATATATCTGGACTAGATAATATGTCCCGACTCCACTGGGAAGTGCACAAATACCTATTCCGTTTTTTTATAACACTATAATATGATTAAAACAAATTTTTATTTAGCATTCCTGCTTTTTACCTTTTTTAATTTCTTTTATTTTGGTCAACAAGCAAGTTACATACTTGTACACATCGAGTACATCTGTGCCACAATATACATTACACTTTTTGCACAAGAGTTTAACTTGGAAGAAGACAAACGCCTTCAATGTCTCCATATTCAAATTTTATCATAAAATTTGATCAATCAACTCTACAATGACTTCATTCTCCAAATAAAGCATGGCTGGCTATGACTATGGCTTTAATAATATAACAAAAGACAAACTGTGGTCAAGTTTCCAAAAAACATATCGGATACATGAACTACATCATCATCACCATTATGGGACCGTACATTTCGTATTACAATAAAGCTACACGTCGAAAGTGCTTTTATCTTAAGAAAGTTAATAATAATAAATAAATAACGCACACACTCAACATAGCCCCGCACTAAGGAAACCCTATGTCGCGGGTGCCATGGACACACACATAGACAACCACAAATTACACCCAAACTCACGAGAGAAATAATTGTAGGCCATACAACTATTTCTCCCGGCCCGGGAATCAAACCTGGGACCTCTGCGTGGCAGTCCGGCATGGTAACCGTTCGGCTACGGAGGTAGTTTATAACAACAATACGAACTACATGAAAACATAACTCATTCCCTATCAAACTAAAGACTTTTTCATAAGAAAGCATATTATTCGGTCTCAAAATTCATACAGAATAATGATCTCTAGCAAAATGATGTCGATATAACCTATATTTGTGCTTTGTACCTAATCAATACGTTTCTATCTATGGCGATAAGATTTTAGTACAATTTGCAATACCCTGTCAGGATCATGTGATACTATTATTTAGTTGTAACAAATATATTAATAATGTCAAGTGACGGGATGAACAAGTCGTGCGCCGTAGAAAAGCGACACGACTATCCAAGACAGTTGCAGTGCCACTCAGAGCTATAAATGGCAAAGATTTTAAGGGCACTGCAGTACGTCAACCTGAGACGTAGTATGACAAGTCCCATGTGCCTGTAATTTCATTACCCTTCAAACCCGGAACACAGTAATGTTCACATTACTGCTTGACGGCAGAAATAGGTAAGGTGGCAGACGGCAGACAGAAATAAACGAAAATTATTTGCAAATCAAGTATGTTTTATAATTCTCCTATTTAAACATAAAACGTTATCGACAATTTAGCTCGTAGAATCTGAAAACCTCTCTGCTGAAAAATTGTCATTTTGCAGACGTGACATTATTACACCAATGATGCGAGTCGTGTTGATTGAAAACCAAGTGCCCGTTTTCTCACAAAAACCTATTCAGCAGACAATAAAGTATAAAGTCTAATTATGGTATTAGACCGTGAAACAAGTTCGCTTCCTCTATTATATCTTTTCGACGTTATGAGTTCGTTCAGTTCAAGGTAGGGTACATGTACGGTGGGTGGGCCTTGTAAAAAATATTAGAATCACACTTATATTTTTAAAAGGAGTAGTATACTTGGTATACTTTAAATTAATTTTAAAAGAATGAGTATTATAAGAATAACTTGATTCAGAATAATAGGTTCTTCTGCTGTAGTTTTTTAAAGCTTATTCACCTCTACTCCGAGACAAAAACAACCACGCCACTTATCGATTTCAATATCGAAACGTTAGCCAATAACGCAACTATTATTGAGAAATCGATAATATGGACTCAGTTTTCATCACCGTAATGTTGTATTTGCTTGAAAAACCTTACAATTTCGCAGCTTGAAAATGTACGAAAAATTATTCGTTTTCGTCGTACAAAGGACTGTTACAATTCGGCCAATCGTTACAATCGCTGTAAGAAGCAACATCTCTTACCACTTGAAGTGCGGCGTGATATTAATGGAAAATAGCATCAAGTAGAACTAAATATTTGAGAAACAATTCTCTTTTGGTTCTACCCCCTGGCCGTTACTAATTATAGGCAAAATGAGTTTATGTGGCGTGCAATAATTTCAATCTTTTCAATACTAGTGTGATTTTGGCAAAGGGAGCACGACTGAGCATTTCTTTCACTCACAGTGAAGGTTACTACGCGGTGGTCTTTTTATGTAATAGGTTATTTAATGTAAATTAAATTTATTCATTTAAAAACTAAATGTGTGATGTCAATCCACAACGTAGGCTTCGTCAGGTAGACACAAATATAAATCAGCAACAGGCTTCGTCACATAGAAATCAATAATGCAATTTGCCAGACTTAGATATTTTTTTTAATTTTTCATTGAATTGATACTCAATTATTTTTGTGATAAGCACGGAACGAACCAGCAGACCTCAAGAATTTTTCTGTGTGCTTGTTGTCGGACCTTTGAATTTGGTTTTGAACGACTTTTTAGCCGTGACGCCATCTATGACAATTCTATGAAAGTATTTCGTCACCCAGTCAGGTAACTTTACAGCTACCATCCCTCGCTAGAGATTAAAGAATGAAAAAGGCCCACTATGAATCTTTGCTCATTCAAATGTCCCCATAACACAGGCAGCATTACCGAGCTGAATGGCCAACGAAATTTGTTGCTCCAGGTAAGATCGTGGCGGCAGAGCGTGGGTCACAAGCCTCCATCTCTAAGACGACGACCCAATTCCCTGATGAATTCCTTGTCCTCCGCAATCGAAGTGCCCGCAGTCTCGACTGCAAGTTAGTTAAATTGTGCACCTATGTTAGTCATTATATTTCTATTCGTGGTGATCTGAAATTGGTTGCTGATAAGCAATAACGCGTGAACCCATAAAAAAAACTCAAAAACTGAAATTTTAATGCCAAATTATAACTTGTTATCTCATATACATTTTGCAAACATAGACTAAGTGATTTGAAAATTCAAAAAAAATAAAGAAAAGTGAAAAAAATCGATCACAAAAGTGAATGGAATTACATCTATTTGCCAAGTTTCATTGAAAGTGGTTACCGGAAAGTGCGCGAAACCGGACTCACCTAGTTTGTTCACCCTTAGGGGTAGACTATTTTCACAAATTTAAATGAGACAAAAAACGAACAACAGAAAAGAATCATCAAAATCGGTTCACAAATAACACATACATACAAAAACATACAAAAAACATACAAAAAACATACAAAAAACACATACATAGAATTGAGAACATCCTCCTTTTTTTAAATAAAAACAGTTGATAATAAAAACATAAGTCCATTCACAAAAACGAGACAAATCTTTAGGCCCCGTCTTCTCAATCATGGTCATGTTGGTTGACACGTCATTGTCAAAATCAAATAATCATTTATTCCAAGTAAAATAAATTTACACTTGAAAACGTCACTTTTAAACTACTGCTCATTTCACTGTGCTGACTTCCCTAAAAAAGAACGAGCTAGAAACTTTTTAAAGATTGCTCTTTTCAAATAAACTTAAATGCTTTGTCGTCTTTCCATACATCTTTATCTAACACGTATACGTATTATTATTTAATTTAGTTTTAGAATAGAATAGAATACGTTTATTTGCCAGAATACAGTAATTACAAAGGTCTTAAGTAAAATTAGATACATTGTATTCAACCTGCAAGCAGATCTGCAGATATTAATAGGATTCAACGTTTCTTTAGTCTCTATAGCTTCTAATTAATGTAATGAATTTGTAAATTCAAAGTATTCTTTATTACTATAGAAGCAATGTGTCAAAAGCCATTGGCCAAGCCGTTTAAGCTGTTGGTCATCCTTTTAGATAAATAAATAAATAAAGGGTGAATAAGAAACAACCTGAAGGTTAAGTGTGGTGAAAACGCGATTAAATCAACACTCCAGTGCTTTATTAGTCCAAAGTTCCAGCCATTCTGTCCCAGGCTGTGCCAACGAATTCATATAATGAGCTGAATTACCATAAGCTTCAGGCCAGGCTTCAAGGCCGGAATTATAGGCGACGATTATATGCATGTATAAAAAATATACCTATCGGGCGCGGACGTGGCGCAGCAGTAGTAAAAATGCACATATACAGAGAACGAATAAAAACGATCTCAAAAAACATCAAAATTGTAAAGTTTCCTTCAAATACCTATAATACATTTAATATTCTTCCGATCACTTGTTTGATGGAAAAAAAAGAAGGAAAAGATGTTTATTTAGTTACCAGAAAAAACACCACAATAAGCAATGACAAAAATTACTGTGCAATAAAAAATAGCACAAGAACAGAAATTAAAATGTACACCACATAATAAAAGAAAAGAAAAAGATATTAGTAAAAACGCTAATTATTTATAGAGAAAAAACTATGCAATCACCATCATACTAATAAAAAAATTTTGCAATTCTCCAGATAACGTAAAGTAAAGTAAAGTACAATCGAAAACTAAATGTAATAAAATTTCTGTTCTCATAAACTTCTACGAAAATGAAAGGTAAAGATCCAAATAATTTTCCATTCATATTTTTTATAATATAATTGTATTTTTCTCTTGCAGATAAATGAAACCCGTCCAAAAAATGCCAAGCTAAGACAATGGCATTGAAATTGAAGTACACGGACGAGCACGGCATCCTGCACATCAACATGAGTCCCTCCTCCTCCCCGCGCCTCGAGCCCCAACCCAGCACCGAAACCGAAATGTCCGAAAAGACGGAAATTTCGGATCCAAAATTCGACACCATAAACAACAGATTCAGCAACTATGATCTTTTTGGTGGGAAATACGACGTCGAGAGTGGGGAGTTGCGGTCGTTATTCCGAAGTCGCTACAACAGCATTGAGGAGGAACTAGCTAACACACCTTACGCATTCGCTACGGAACGCTCGCTTCGTTTTAACGCGAACAGTCCTTTACTAGACATTACAATAAAATCTCACTCGGGCGAATCGCCCTCCAAAGATATCGAAGACGATCGATTTTTTAATCGCAACACCGAAGGGTTGTTTGGCTCACAAATCGATTTCGAGACATCGATCAAAACTTCCGATGAAGAGGACAGTCCTTCGTTTACTGTGACTCAATTAATACACGCGCAAGACCGATATTTCGATCTGTCGTCGCGACAAAGTGTTGTCGATAGTCCAAGGACTGAACTATCTGAGAAATCTGAAAAAACTGATAAATTAAATAAAACAGTAACTAGTGGTAAGAATAAAGAGAAAACCGTGAAAAGTGTTAGTAGTTTTCGTGTCAAAAGTGAACCTAATTCAGCTAGGAAAGACAGAGTGAAACTTAGCAGTGGATCAACTCTTAGCTCGGGGGTAGAAGCTGTTAAGGGTGCTCCGGTTGTACCTCAGAGCGTGCTCAAGGTTGTGCCTAAGAGTGTCCCTAAGAGTGTACCTCAGAGTGTACCGAAGGAAGACAAAAATGAAGCATTTAAGGTGCTGGGTCAGGCACCTGTGAAAACTTCACAGGAACCTACCGCTGTTCCATCGCCGTAAGTATACATTTTCTGCCTCTTATTACAAATCATAACATTACTTTTGGCTTTATGTACTAGAGTAAACAAAAAAAATATGTCAATATACATACTAAGTCGATTTAAGAAGAAAAACCTTATAAATATAAATCTTTATAAGTATTAACATGTGGATTAAATACAAGGTGTAAACTTTAAATGTGAAATAGATGTAGGTCATACAAATACTTTTGCCCGTCCGGGGATCGAACCCGGGACTTCAGCGCGGCAGTCTAGCATGGTGACCGTTCGGCCACAGAGGCAGACAAAACAATGCTGAAAATGTTGAAAATAATACAGAAGATCGCGCTCGTTTTTCCAAGTGATTTACACCATGCTTTAACTAAAAGGTTCAGTTTATGAATGGACAACAGTTAGTCACACAATTCTATTCAGAATATTGTGTTCTATACTGTGAATAATTCATAATTTTCTTTTCAAATGTAAGCTACGTTTTTTTCTTCATTTTTTTTTATCTAAGTTACATGAGTTTTAAGGGAAACAGTTTTTAAAATAAAATGGTTTGATACAAGTATTTAATAACAAACAAAGGACAACAATAAATTAACCAAAAATATGAATACATATTATGTATTGATTATTAATTAAATTTTATTAAAATAAATAATAATGTAAAATGAATTAATTTCAGTTTAATTTCATTTCAATGTTTATTTTATTTTAATTTTGTTTGTTGAATTTTATATTACGTTTTTTTGTTTAGAATAATTAAATAATTTGAATGTTTATTATGTTGCGGTTCCCTACCAGGGTTCATGTCTAGGTACTGATTTTTTTTAAATGTACACCATGTCAACCACATGATTGCAATAAATAAATAAATTATGAATGTATTTACTTTAATGGTTAGTCCAGGTTACTTCTATGCTAGGGTCATGAAATGGAACAATAATTATGAAATATTTGAAGTTAGAAATGTAGCAACACGCTGGAGCTTATGATACCAAGTATTATTTACTTTTGCCATCACCAATACTCTCTTTACAAGCAAATAAAAATTATTTTAAGAGTCGTCTTGCATGAAACTCCATGGAACTCAATTCACAGTAAAATAAAGTAGTTTTAAATTCAAGTTAAATATTTCAAAACAATCTTATATAACTTCATGCGAAACCTTAACGAAACTTAGAGAATTGACGGAAATGACTAAACATTAACTATATTTAACTACTAACAGGTAAACAATCGCAGTTAAACAAAGGACAGTGGGGGGTACGCGATGACAGGCAGCATTGTTACTGGTTAAAAACTACTTTTAATTAAAAGCCAAATAATCGTTCTAGTGAGAATTATTTTGATTAGGAACTAGGTTTACTTCAACAGATATATGAGACACTACACGACTTCACACTGCCACATCTAGAAATCGTACTCGGGCATAATTTCACAACGAACATAGAATAAAGGAATAACAAATAAATATCAGGAACAATTCTTTGATAAAAACTTACAAAATAAAATCAACCAAAAAGTAACAACCCGATGAGTGGCCAATAACTGGCCTAGAATTCCGCTTTGCCATAATCTATAGCGCAGAAACTGATTGAACAACCAAATACTCCTTATTATCTAACTCACTACCGCCAGAAATTAAAAATAACAATTAGCAACACCAAAACCGAACTCTAATCACATTTCTTAAATAAGTAATAGACTGATCTAACACTCACTCACACACAACACAGTATTTATGTGAAAAATTGTTGCCACTTATTCATGAGTTAGTAATACTTATTAATACAAAGATCGAATACTTAGAAAAAATTCTTTCGACTCGGCCGGATTCGAACCCACGTCTTTTAGCAAACCGTGTCAGACGCTATGCCAACTAAGACACGGAACAAACCAGCTGACCTTACGAATTTTTCTACGTGCTTGTTGTTGTATCTTTGTATTTGGTTTTTCAACGACCTTTTAAAATCTGAAATAAAATCGTTGAATGTATTTCTTACTTATTCATGAATTATTAACACTCATAATAAGCGGTAATGTGACCATTACAGCGTTCCGGTTTTCAAGGGTAAAAGTGCTGGTGATTTTACAGGCACATGGGGCTCGTCGACTTACGTCGCAGTAGGTATGACGGGCGCAGTGACAGTGCCCCTCAGATCTTTGCAATTTAAAGCTCTGAGTGGCACTGCAATTGTCATGGACAGGCGTGTGGTTTACCACCAGGGGCTCGACTTGGTCGTTCCGTCACTGAGTATCATAAAAAAGAGCACCAGAGTCTCAACAGATGGAAAACCGTGGCCTACGACACATAAAATTAAACATGGCATTTAAATACATGGTGTTTTTAATCTCATCCTAAATCGAAAACTAGAACACGATCTATCTTGCGCACAAATCGATTTAGTTAATCGATTCTCGCCGGTGGAATCGACACGGGGCTAAAGTCCCTTTAATTGGCTGTCATTAAATCGATTTAAATTAAGTTTCGATTAGCTCTTGACTTCGATATGCGTTTTCTAATGACATTGAGAAATTATTAGACTATTTGTCATCTGCCCTCTGACATAATTGTCCACTTTTAGAGGTAAATATTTCCACATAAGGGGTACTTCGCAGCCATCACAGTGGAAAATGGCCACATTTGCAAAATGATAACTTTTTTTTAAATAGGAGAGATAAATTTTCGTACAAGTATACCTAATTTGTTTTATGTACTTCGCATTATCTTAAGCCGGATACTCATTTACCGAGCGTGATAGATATAGTATCGAGGTTCTAGTGTGTGCTCGTGAAACTGTCTTCATTCGCTAGAATGAGTACCTGGTTATCGTCGGCTCTCTGCGAACTGCACACACGTACACACTATGATTTTTGGTAACGTAACATGCAACAGTCTTCTCCGCTCCGGGACGTCTTCTCATCCGCAATACCGCAGTCCTTGAAGACGAAAATCTTCGAGCTGCGTGTGTTGCCAGGTACGACCTACGGCTCTGAAATATGATCGTTACCATAGGCCTCATAAAAAAGCTCAAAGTCGCTCAACAAACTATAATAATAATAACGCACACACTCAACATAGCCCCGCACTTGGGAAACCCTGCATCGCGGGTGCCATGGACACACACACACAGACAACCACAAATTACACCCAAACTCACGAGAGAAATAAACGTAGGCCATACAAATATTTCTTCCGGCCCGGGAATCGAATCTGGGAACTCTGCGTGGCAGTACGGTAACCGTTGCAGTTGGACTATGAACCGAGACTCGGCATTTCTCTACGTGATCGAATCAGAAATGAGGACATCCGTAGAAGAACAAAAGTCACCGATATAGGTCACAGGATTAGCAAGTTGTAGTGATATGTTCAGCAGTGGACGTCTTCCGACTGATATGATAATGATGATGATGAACATGCAACAGCTACGATTACAGCTCGCTAGTGAGTATCACGCTTAAATGACTTCCATGTGATAAAATCGTTTTTGACGTGTGATCACATGTGGTTTTAAAGGGTACGACATTTTGGCAGTTGGGTTAGTGATATTTATTACACAGGGAAACGTATATTATATATTATAGTTATAGTCTTGTAGTATATAGACAGACTGCTGCAGATAATGCTGTGCATACCTTTAATTTAAATGCTTACATAATACAAGTTTTAAATGGTTTGTTTTTATATTCAACGTATATGTACGTATTAGTTGTATAAATAACTACATTCAACGTTAACCTACGAAACACAATGAGTCAAAAACAAAAAATTACTTAATCCATACGTAAAATAAAATTACACTTAAAAACATTAGTTTTTAAGCTACTCATTCACTATGCTAACTTCCCTGAGAAGAACGAGCAAGAAACTCTAAGGATTGCTGTTTTCAAATAAGTTTTATATGCTATTTAATATACTTTGAATCAAAGTGTGGAATATAGAGCCATGTCGTCTTTCCATTCTTTTAATACATTTTTATCTAACACGTAGCCTTCAACTTTGTAACATAACTTTTCAATTAAAATACTTTTATTGTAAATTTTACTTTAGGAAATGACAATCTTAATATATATGTTCTGGAATCTTATTGTAAAACATATACAGTTACCCATAAAATAATCGTTTACCTTATAATCTTTATCATTAGTGAGTGCAGCCTGTCGAAGCCTTCAACCTTTACGCATCTGACCGGTGCGGATGTTCCACCGATTGTATCTAGAAGCAACAGTCATTCTCATGATAAAATGAATTTTCCATAGATAAAAGTTTTTGCTTATCGAAAAACCTGAGCGCGCAAAAAACTTGACTTAAAAGGGCATCAATTGAATAGACAATTTCCTAGGTACACCTTGTAAATTAACTTTCGACGAACAATTATAATACGGTAAAAACACAGATCCAATAACATTTTGCGGTTTGTTTATGGATTGTATTATTACAAAAGAACCATAATGTTTTTGTTGCAAATAGTACTTTATTTGCCCTTATTTACTTCCGATTTTATAAGTATCTACGTTTTTTAAGCTAAGTCATTGTTATAAGTTGTTTGTAGTTTGATTTTTAGCGATTTGAAACTCTGTTGTTTAATTTATTATGTCCTTTACGTATTTAGGCATAATTTATAAATAACAATTGAGAGTTTCATTAGGCGATATTTTTCTTTACGATTTGTTTCTAATCTCAGACGATTCACGGACATGATATTTCACGCTACGTGTACTCTTTTCTAGAAAAAGGGAGGCGTGACGGATTCTCGTATTGGAGGCCGAGACACACTTTGGGTCACTACCGAAGGCAGTTTTTTTCTAACACGCCCTACGTTTTCCATTATAATGTTATTTGTTGTTTTTATTGGATGGTAGAAAATTGTATCGCTTCGGAGAAAGGATTATGTTCCCTATGCTTTCGCCCCGCGTTAACTCTATGCTAATAACACAACGTCTGCTAATATAATCGTCCGAAATGCATAATTAAGTAGTTTTCTCTAGGTTTGTTGGCTACATTCGGTTTCAAGTTTGTTTCGGGTTATTTTACTCAAGTATTCGGTACAAAAATTTTGTCGCTTTTGAACGTAAAATTTACTTTAAAATGAAAATCAGATACATGTTTATTTCATACGTAAGCAAATTACATTTGAAGTTGTCATATTTTTTATGACACCTAGCGATGACCGACCATCAAGTCGTGCCCCTGATGGTAAGCGACACTTGCCCATTATAGTTACTGTGCTACTCGGAGTTGTAGATCGCAAAGATTTAGTAGCAGCCACGCTA
The DNA here is from genome assembly GCF_003589595.1 of Hyposmocoma kahamanoa. Classification (NCBI taxonomy): domain Eukaryota; kingdom Metazoa; phylum Arthropoda; class Insecta; order Lepidoptera; family Cosmopterigidae; genus Hyposmocoma; species Hyposmocoma kahamanoa. The sequence goes on from NW_020653757.1 coordinate 1,778,504, forward strand.
CTATTTCTGCCGCCAAGCAGTAATGTGAGCATTACTACGTTCCGGTATAGAAGGGTAAGGGTGCTGGTGTAATTACAGGCAAATGCCTATACATAACAGTTGCAGCGCCATTCAGAGCTTTAAATCGCAAAGGTCTGCTACTACGCCTGTCAGCCTGAGACATAAATTGACAAGTCCCATGTGACTGTACTTTCACCAGCACCCTTACCCTAAAACATCGAAATGCATTTATACGAGCATTTCTACTTTATGGCAGACTTAAGCTTACTAACAAGAAGCTTCACAATGCTCGGCCAGTTTTATTTCCTCCTATACGAGCACTCTGACTTAAATTCGGTATTCGGCAGCGACAAAGCCGAATAAGGTATCGAGCACAACATTCATTTTGAACTCTCTTTTGTGATAATTTGATTCTGTAAAAACTTGTTATCTTGTAGTGAAACGAAGGTCACATTTTATTGAGTCGTCTTGGCCTTTGTGGCGTCACCGCTGTCTATATCAATTCATATAATCGATTCCAATCTTACGACTGAGCCCTGTTTACATTAGAATTTAATATAATAACTCATTCTTTCGTCACAATATTACAAAGTAACACGGTCGTCATATAAACAATAATAATTAATAAACATCGGAAAAATAAAAATTTGTGACAATCATTCATTTAATTTTTGTCTTAGAAATTATTTTTGTACTGGAACGGTTTTTATTTTTATTGTTCTTTGAATAACTCTTTTTTTTATAAAAAATAAATCGCAAGGTGAAAGTGATGATGAGGTCGACGATGTAGCATGTACATCTAAATAATATACCTATTCACTCTCGCAAGGTGAAAAAGTCTAAGTTATAGCGTTCGGGGAACAAGTCCGCAGGTAGGGAATTCCACTCTCTAGCCGCTCGCCATATAAATGTGAAAGCGAAACGCTTCGAGCGAATCCTGGGAATATCTACAACATAGGGGTGGACCTCAGCCCACGTCTAGTCCTCCGATAATGGAAAGGGGAAGGCGGAATCAAGTTATGCAATTCCATCGCACACTCTCCGTGATATACCCTGTAGAACACCGATAAGCTTTCAACTTTATGGCGATGTTCAAGACTCTGCAGCTTCGCCTCTACTAATTCCAAGTCACTTGTATTGAAACCGAGGTGGCCAGTTGGTATTTAGCAGAGCCATCCCATAAGAGGCAGTAGACTTGTGCTTGGTACAACTCAATCTGAGAAGACATTATGTTTGTGTAGCATATTCCAGTCGTTTAGAAAAGCGTATCTAATTCACCTGCCTACCCTAACTATTAACTTTAAAATACCCGTTAAAATATCATATCATTGTTTGTTTAAATCCACTTTTACTTTCAAATGTAATCAGTTTCGAAGCGGTTAAAGTAAAAGTTAAACCGACCAGTGCTTGGGCAGTCAACCGTTCGATTCCCGAGTGAGGGAAGTTGCGTTCGTGTTTGCAAATTTTTATTGCGTTATTTTAATAAAAACTTTGTAATAGCGTCTTTGGCCAGTTAACGTTTTTTTATTCAATTTGACATTGTAGTAAAAAAAATTAATGTCTTTGCAATCCACAACTATTAACTATGACAATTGAAGTAATTTAATATTAACATGTCTTAAATTGTTTATAAGTCGGTCGGCAGACGATACAATTAGAGGAAGAACATTATGGTGACAACATTTGAGCTACATCTTGTAAAAACATTACCACAAAACCAACAAAGTATTTTTTTTATTGTTTATTTCTCGGCCTTGACAGTCACACTTCAAAGCAGCGATGACTTTGGCATTTTTTTACTTTGCTGTTTTTTAACCTCGTCTGTACCACTGTAATCATAAGATTGGGCTATTATATTGTATTTAGCTTTGTTTTTGGTGGTTTTAATCGTTGTGGGGTCCCGAGACTCGACAAATACCTGCTTATTAAACTACTGTTGCTTCATCATCTTATCATAATCATCTTCAACGCATTATGTGACTAACCGCTGGTGGGCACGGAACTCATCTAAGGAAAGGGTTTAGGTTAACTGTGAGTTTAGGTTTTTAGCAGCAGTAGAGTTCCTTATGAAAGAATTCGTCCAGGGAAGTACTGCCACCTTACCTATTTCAGTCACCATGCAGTAATGTCAGCGTTACTACGTTCCGGTTTTGAAGGGTAAGGGTGCTGGTGAAATTACAGGCACATGGGACTTGACAACTTATGTCTGAGGGTGAAAGGGCGCAGTCCTAGTGCCCCTCAGACCTTTGCGATTTGAAGATCTGAGCACTGCAACTGTTATGGACAGGCGAGTAGCTTACCATCAGGCGCACGACTTGTTCGTCTCGTCATTTGATATTGTAAAAAAGGTGAACTTCTTCGTAATTTTTTCTATGATAGCAAATGACGGGACGAACAAAACGCGCAGCTGGTGGTAATCGACACGCCTGTCCAAACCAGTCGTAGAGGTAGCGCTACGTCTGTCACTCTGTGACGTAATATGACAAGGTCCATATGTGCTGTAATTTCACCAGCGCCCTTACCCTTCAAAACCGGATCGCAGTAATGTGAGCATTACTGCTTGGCGGCAGGAATAAGGAAGGTATGCTACGACATGCAGGTTTCGGAATACTTATAACTACTTTTTTTATTAAAAAATCTAAGTGTGCAGTTTACCTCAATCTCACCTGATGAAAAGTGACCATGAAGTCGACGATGGAGCGTGCACACCTAAATAATGCCTTTTCACTCTCGCCTTGAAAAGGCCCAAGTTATACCGTTCAGGGAGCAAGTCTGCAGGCAGGGAATTCCACTCCAAAGCCGTACGCCATATAAATGTGGAAGCGTAACTCTTCGTGTGAATCCTTGGAATATCCACAACATACGGGTGGAACCCCAGCCTACGTCTGGTTCCCCGATGATGGAAAGCGGAAGGGGGAATTAATTCGTGCAAATTTCATTGCGCACTCTCTATAATAATAATAATAATAATAATAATAATTTATTTCAGGCATTTTGGCCCATATTAATTGAATACAGTAATTACATTTAACGATTAATTACAAGTTGGTGAATAATATAAACATAAAGACAAAAATAAAAATAATTTAAAATTCATTATCAATAAGTTAAAATTAAAACAATAAAAAGAATCCAAAATTAAATATTCAAATTAAAAATATAATAAACTTACTTAACGAAGCGGGATGCACTGGCATGCAACCGCAACCACCTACACATCATATCCGAGTCCCAGCGCTCGGACAGTGCGCTCAGAATTCCATTAGTACTAGACCGTAGGCGCGACAGTAGTGAAGCGCTCCGTTTGCGTATTATAGCATAAAAGTCATCAATGTGAGCAAACATGGCGGAGGCGCTATAGAATCTCGGCATTTTCAACAGAATTCTGAGCGCATCGTTGTATTGTACACGCAGTGCGCTGTACGCCCGCTGATATGATCTATGATATATCCTGAGGGATACCGATAAACAGGCAACTTTACGGCGGAGTGCAAGGCTGTACATAGAAACCAAATGTCTCTTAATTGAGAAATAACCGTTTTCCCACTAGACTACCTTGTTCTTATCATATCGATGGCCACTATAAGGTTTACCAATCGTGATAAAAGGATTTGCCATTCAGCGTAAGGTACTCCCGATATTCCCGGGGTGCGCCAGACTTACAGGAAAAGAATGGTATACGTCGTGCGGGAAGGCTCCTTTCGTATACGCCACACTAGGCTACCATAACACCCAAACTTTGTAAAGTATAAAATTTCGGTATTCTCAGTAAAGTATCTTATGTTCAAGGCTTGTCTGATACATGTACTTGCGATCTTATTTCTTTAGAGTTTAGAACGACTTTCGCATAAATGTTAAGTCTTAAATGAATTGCTCATTGGTAACTAAAAATAATTGGAAAGTAATTCTTAAAGCACTTAATTGGCAACATTTCAATCAGGTGCATTAAAAAAAAATGCGAATATGATTCGCGCGCTTTTCGCACGACAACGCAGTAAAAGTAATGTATTGTTATTGCAAATTGAGCCTTATTTAAACATTATGTAAAGTTTTGAATTACAACAAGCAATTATTATGCTATGAGCAACATGTCAATGTATATACTTCCGTACCAACCTGCATATAACTGTTTGGAAAAAGAAGTAGAGTTTCCGTTGTGTCATTTAGTTTTCTTACCTATAATAAACAATATTTAAATTCCGCTTTCCGAAAAGAGGAATAATCGCAAACCACAGAACAATAAATACAGTAGAAGTGGTTAGTTAACGACTAACGCGTGCCAACTAAATAGGTGTCGAAAGACCTATATGAACTCTGTCCGCCATTTTTGCTTTGTACGGTATGGTTGCGTCATTCTTTCGTGCAAATACTCTAAAATCCTAGAAAAATGCCTTATGCCAAAACAGGATAGCCGCACCGAAAATATTATTACCTGTGGTGGTATTTCACATCACCGGAAAGTTTTATTTTAATAGATTTTCATTTTTCTGTTAGTAATTTCAATTTGCCGTCGTTCAGCAATGAACCGCTAGATGGCAGGACATTGATTGAAATTTCAATATAATATCAATACTTGTAATGATAGGTATTGATGATTATGAACTTTCAACTATATGCCAACAGGGTAAAGTTTAAATTATATTAACAATCCACAATTTGTTATTTCTTTCTATATTTGAAACTATGACCAAACAATACCAAGATTTTGTAGTGTTTTAGATTAAGAATGTGTGAGTTTTCGCGACCGGTTCTGATAGTAATCGAGGTTTAAGGCAGTTCCATTGGTTTTTTTCTTCCGTGTCGCAAACGCATCATCTGGTAATCTCAATTATGTTACAGAATGACAGGGCTCTGTAATTAGCAGTTCTCAGATGCCGAGTCATGGATCCTTTGGACAGGCTTTTTTATTTTAACTTGAATTTTTTTTTATTAATTTTTATCTTTTTCTTCCTTGTTTAATGTTCAAAATTTATGTATTTTGCATGTCAAATAAAGTCAATTTTATTAATTTATTTATTTTGTAACATTCAATGTAACATAGGTAAGCAAATTAAACTTGAAATCGTCTAATTTATTAAACACTACATTCGTAAAGCACATTCTTGACAATTTGATAGAGATAAACGGGTCACTACCGTGGATTTTTATTATTCAAGTATCTAGAAACTCTATAGAAAACCTTTAGTATAAAGTTTTTGTTTCACTATAGTTTTAACTGCCTCCTGGGTTCGATTCCCGCGCCGGTACAAATATGTGTATGGCCTATATATATTTCTATCGTGAGTTTGGGTGCAATTTGTGGTTGTCTATGCGTGTATACATGGCACCCGCAATACAGGGTTTCCGTAGTGCGGGGCTATGAATGTGTGACAAAAAAGAAAATAAACCTTACTTCGACAGGAATTTAATTACAAAAACGTAATTTTACATGACTTTGTAAAGATGACACTGAAGAGCAGCTATTAACAGTAGCCGACGATTTGACCACATGATCACCATGTGGCTTAATTATGCCCAGTGCACGAAATCATTACTTATGTCTCCTTCTACACCCTTACAGCAAGTATTAATTAGTAACATAAACAGCACAGAGTTATAAAAGTCTCGGTGCACAACTGTACTTCTAATACCAAGGCAATTTCTACTTGTTACGCTAGCGACGACGTGCTGCAGATAAACCATGATGGCCTACGGTACTTTTAAGTCACGATAATCTGTCACAGTTAATGTTACTTATTATTTATTTAATGCTGCACTAAGTAAATGGCGCGCTCGTTATGTACTGGTAATCACAAAACATTGTTATTTACCAAATCGCTAGTTTGTGACAATCCGGGTCAAATAGGTACGGTTCTTTATTGCAATTATACAAATTTAGTGCATTTTTTTATAATATCTAGTGACGGGACGATCAAGTCGTGCGCCTGATGGTAAGCTAGACGCCTGTCCATTACAGTTTCAGTGCTAATTAGAGTTATAAATCGCAAAGACCTGAGGGGCACTGCCACTGCGCCCGACACCCAGAGGCGTAAGTTGACAAGTCCCATGTGTCTGTAATTTCACCAGCACCCTTAGCCTTCAAAACCGGAACACAGTAATGCTGACATTACTGCTTGGCAGCAGAAATAGGTAAGGTGGAAGTACTACCCTGAACGCATTCTTTCACAAGGAGCTCTACTGCTAGTGAAAATGTCATGATTCTAGTACTACTAGAGGTCCTTGTAAAAAACTTGAACCAGGGAAGTACCGCCTCTGTACTTATTTGTCCCAATATTGTGAGCAGTACTGCGTCCAGTTTTTTTTATTATACCAAATGACGGGACGAACAAGTGCGCCTGATGTTGGTACTTGGTACTTGGTGCAACGGGCTGGTGTCCGCAACTCGACGTCAAGGCGCCTATTTTGCGAGTGGTGGGTGCAGGGTCCTACTCGTGCCACCCAAGCTCCTCCAGGAATCTCAGCAGCCTCCTCGGTTTGCTGAAGACTTCGGGGAGCGACCTTGGCACTCCAAGGTACTTTGCCCTGTAGTTGGCCACGCCGGAGCACTGTAGTAGGATGAGTTTCCTCCCCCTCCATGCACGCTCTGCATAGAGGGCTGTCTGTGATACCTAAATTGAAAAGGTGTTTATTGTATGGACCATGACTCGTTAGGGCGGCAGTTAGAGTGCGAAGCTCTTGCCTTTTGAGTTTAATAAATATGCGAGATAGACTGGCATTGAGCGTTGGGAGTGCTTCCCTCGCCTGTCTACAGACCGTAAGGGTTATGCGCCTGATGTTAAGAGACATGCTTAATGCACAAGCAAGGTGGACCTGGACGAATTCTTTCATATGGAGCTCTACTGCTGCTAAAAGGGTGCTGTTGAAATTACCACCTGGCGCACAACTTGTAACGTTTTGTCACTAGAAAAAATCTCTGTTTTTAAATGAATATAAAATGCTATCATGGTAACGTGTTAGTTACAGGCTTTTTTATATTACAAACCTAGGAATTAGTTTGTGTTGACACGCGATACACAACTTACATAAGAAACCCCGATTTCCATACAAAATTGTAACATTCAAGACAATGTCGGGTGTGCATATTTTCGAAAACAATTTTTAATTTTTTCCTAACTTGAAATTTCTGTTCGCATTTTCAACGTGGTGTTTTAAAAAGTAAAACACCCTATAGTCCCACAATATTGGGGCATATATGTATATTGTAAACGTAGATATATATTTTCCAAATACAACCACGTTCCCAAGGTCGACAAACCAATTGTTAGCAATTGCCAAACCACCGTGACAACGCTCGATTGCGTTGCAATTATTCAATAAATTGTAATTGATACAAGCAGGGTTACCACAAATTCATTCATACAATGACATGTCCATTGCAATAATTTCAAATTTATTATTACATTAGAAAATGCCAAATAAATCAACTCCTACGCCTCACATGACCTCTTTACATTTTGTATTATACATACAAATTAGCTCGCCTATTTAAGTATAAAAAGGTATCGACTAAATTCATTTGTAGAACCTTTAAAAAGAAAAGAAAAGTTTTAATATTATAATCAATAAGTAGCCAAGGGTTTTTATTAATATTCATTGAGGATGTTCGAGTCCGTCAAGCCTTTCAGAAATAGACTGTAAGCCTAAAAATCAGCTCAGCTGTTGTTTTTAACAAAAAACTTTGATAAAATTCTACAACGGTTAAGCTTGGGCTAAATTGATTCTTATGTTAATAAATGTTACAAAATCATTGATATAATATTTTATTACAATACCAAAGAAAACAGTGCAGAGTACTAAAAAAACCGACCACAAAAGTCATTCATCCCCTAGTTTGCCACACTTAGAGGTGGAATTTTTTCTTCAAATTTCAATGAGACCACATCTGAGGTACCCTCTTTCCAACATACAAAAAAACATGCAGTCGAATTAAGAACTTCCTCCTTTGTTTGAAGTCGGTTAAAAATAGAAAGCTTTTCATGTAGATAGATTCAGTACGGATGTACATTTACTTGATTACTGTGTTCCGGTTTTGAAGATCAGCATCCGCAGCAGCATCTAATGATGTATACAAAACCTGCATGAGCAACAATCCTGGTTCAGACATCGAAAAATGTGGAAAAAGCGAATACAAGTTTTTCAACCCAAACGTAACGTTTATCATTGTTAATGGGCGTCACTATGGTTAATGAAGCTTTGGCGCAGCACGAATTGGGAATTCGGACAGGTTCCGGTAAAGGAATTGCAAGCTCAGACATATGAAATTAAAGCCAATAGATGGCGTTACCAAATATCTACATTAAAAATGCTATATTGGTAACCCTACTCTACGAATATCGTATGTGGGACTCATGACGAAGTTATTCAATTTACTAATCCATTGATTGGAAATCATTAAATTTTTATTTTCTTTTATTACAACTGTATTCAAACATATAATTGCTTATGAATAAAGCTGTAAGCAATAAATATTCACTTACAGTCTTATATATAGATGTCGTACGCTTTTTGTCGTTTTCTACATCATTCATTGAAAGATGTGGAATATATTTTTTATGAGTAAGCGACATGCCTACCCATAACAGTTGCAGTGTCACTTAAAGCTTTAAATATCTGAAAAGCACTGCCATTGCACCTGTGTTTATGTTAAGAAAAACTTGCAACATTGTGTTCACATTGACGAATTAATTTGTTTAGAGAAAAGGCACGTTGCAAAAAAAGAAAATTGTTGAGTATTGAACTAAACAGCGCTTACAGCTTATAATAAAATTTTAAACGTGCTTATAGTAAAAAGCAAACGATTTTAAGTGCCCTTTACCTGTAGATCAAGCACTTTTTTAATATAAAATAGACATATTCTTGGCCACAATGACCACAACGACGATGGTACGCGTTTTTCGTTAAAGAGTAATATCAGATACAGCTGCTACCAACAAATTACTTTTAAAACCAATTTCTTGCCGAGTTCTTACACATTGGAAACAAAAGTAACTTTTCGGATCTAAGCCGCGTATACAT
>NW_020653757.1:1792518-1901770 GCF_003589595.1 Hyposmocoma kahamanoa
GTTAATACACTATCGTATTAATAATGCGAATTATATTCTAATCCTTTTTGGCGCTTAAATTTATATCCTACGGTTACTTGAAAGATATTGCTAGTTAGCAATAAGGCCACCTGTTGTACATTAGATTACTCTGTGATACTTACATTACTGTTCTGTGTTGTCATTTATAAAATTGTATAAAATGTCATTATATCAAAAAATAAATACGCATTTAACCTCCATTTCATCTGATGGAAAGTGACAATAAGGTCGACGTTGTAGCATTCACATGTAAATATTGCCTATTCACTCTCGCTTTGAAAAGATCCAAATTATAGCGTTCGGGGAACAAGTCTGCAGGCAGGGAATTCCACTCGCTCCGTAGCTGCTCGCCTTCTGAATGTAGAAGCGGAACGCTTCGTGCGAATCCTGGGAATAACCACAACAAAGGGGTGGCATCCCGGCACACGTTTAGTCCCCTGATGATGGAAAGGGGAAGACGGAATCAAATCATGCAATTCCATTGCACACTCTCCGTAATATATCCTGTAGAAACGATAAGCAGACAACTTTACGACGGTGTTCAAGGCTCTGCAGCTTCGCCTCAACTAAATCCGAGTCACCTGTAAGCCTCTTGGCACGCTTGTCGATTGAATCCAAATGTTGTGTGTACTTATGTTGTGAATAGAATATAGAACTATATAATTTTAAAACTTCTGAAAAATTGTCAAATCTGTAAAAGCTGGATGATAGCATTGAAATTTCAAATGTTATTGACGTTACTGAAATTATTTTGCATTCCTTAATTACACACATAGTTACAGTCGCCTTCACATGTCCTAGTAACTAATTTTCCATTTAGGCACATTGCGTTTCCCAACTAGCGTGCGTTTACGCAAATCGTCTGACGAACAATAGAGGTGTTATTATTTGCTGTCATTTGTTAAGGCTCTACCCACAACAATTGTATAACTTTGTTCTTGGAGCTTGCGATTGTTGGTACAGAATTATTATCGAGAAGAAACTACAGATTATAAGAATAGAATAGGAAATGTTTTTTGCCAGTAGATTGTAATTATGCAGGTTTTAAGTTAAAATTAGGGACCTTGTATTTAACCTGCAAGATCGGTGTATACATTTTAATGGGATTTACATTTAGTCTCTGCGGTTAATAGCAAATATATTTTAGAAATTAGTATTTTTTAATTCTGACGGACATTCTCGGAATAGTGTTCACCACCTACAAAGCTACATAGCTACAAAGTGTTGGAATAATATTCCATCCCCACTTAGTCTCCTTAAAACTAAGTTTACATTTAAGAAACATTTGAGGGAATTTATTTTTTATAGGCAAAAATTGGGTATTCCTAAAAGCTTTACGTAGCGGAGGCTTCTAGAATGAAGTCCCTTTACTTCATAGACATTTATTAATAGGGGTTAAAGTATGAAATTGCCGATTTGTACTGAAAATCTAAATTGTTTATTTTTTAAATTTTTAACAAATTTATTTAATCAAAATAGTTGCCATTATTATCTATACATTGCTGCCATCTAATGGGAAGGTTATTAATGCCTTTGCGATAGAACTCCGACGATCTAGACTGCACAAACTGTGTGAAAGCATTTTGTACTGCCTCCTGGGAAGAAAACTTCTTGTCACTTAGATAATTGTCCAAATCACGAAAAAAATGGTAGTCCGTTGGAGCAAGGTCTGGTGAATACGGAGGATGACGAATGGTTTCTAACTGCAGTTCCTGAAGGGTCAAAATGGTTTCTCGTGCTGTGTGAGGTCTCGCGTTGTCGTGGAGCAATAATGGTGAAGATCGATTCATGAGTCGGGGCTGTTTTACTGCTAGTTTTGTCAACATGGTTCGGAGTTCGGCACAATAGACATCTGCCGTTATTGCTTGACCAGATCGGAGAAAACTATAGTGAATAACACCATGCTGAGACCACGAAACAGTTACCATTACCTTTTTATTGGTAAGTTTTGCTTTAGGACACTGTTGTGGCATTTGACCTGGGGTCAGCCATTGCATTTTTCTTTTCCGGTTATCATAAAGAATCCACTTTTCATCACATGTTACAATTCGATCCAATATTCCTTCATTTCTGTACCGGTTCAACAAGGCAACACAAGTTTCAACACGCGTTTCTTTCTGCAGATCAGTCAAATCATGAGGCACCCATTTTTCGTATTTTTTTATTTTATTGATTTGACGCAAGTGAGTCAATATTGTGGGTAAGGTAACGTTAAACCATGGCGCTAATTCCTGGGTAGTTTGACTAGGATCGGCTTCCACTATCTCTCTTAATTCATCGTTATTCACCTGTGTGGGCGGTCTTCCTCGTGTCTCGTTCTTTAAGTCGAAATTTCCATCACGAAAGCGTTTAAACCAAAATCGCACGGTGCGTTAATTAGTAGACCCCTCTCCAAACGCAGCATTGATATTGCGGGCTGTTTCTGCCGCGTTAGTTCCGCGTCGGAACTCGTATTCAAAAATCACTCGAATTTTCGCAGTATCCATCTTTCTTGTCTAAATTGAATAACAAAAACAATTGAAAATCGATATTCAAATGTTTCAAATTTAAAAAAAAAATCACAGAAACCATTTGAAAAAAGTTTCATTCGAAAACCTCAAACCATGAAGATTCTATGAAAATTCAAAGAACCTATTGCAATAAAACGGCAATTTCATACTTTAACCCCTAATATTATTTCTATGTTACAATGAGTCTCATGGCTATTAAGTACTACTTATTATTATTTTATTTTAATTATATCAATTATGTCTATATATTTTTACAGTTACTAATTTTTATTTTTATAATCTACATGACACTAACATATATGCACACTACATTCACCTCACAATGTTTTTGCTTTTGATGCACCGCAACGCGCTACCCTCGAAGGTGGTGGCTGAAAATCAGTGCTTTGCTGTTGGGCAAATTTTGCACTGAGCCACGACCCATTTGGCTTGCTTTAACACACACAAGCTGTATATCATTAGGTTAGTATTTTTTTTTTCTTTAATTTTTTTTCTGTGTGTCTCTTTTAATCAATTTACTCTATTATATTGTTGTGTGGGTGATGCAAGACAATAAACGTTTTATCTATCTATCTATGTATCTACCTAATTTCCTTGACAATTTTTATTATTTAATTATTCAAGTATATTATCGTGTAGTTATTAAACAGTATTTAATTTTCATCTATCGAATATTAAATAATTTTGATAAAAAATCGAATACTTATATAATAAAAATTGCCACGGAAATTAGGGTGACACACAAGTCTGAAAAACTGTACAAGCAATATGTCAGAAGGCATTTTGTCTATTTTATTTAAAAAGTGCTCCCTTGCAATTTAATAATATCATTTAATAAATTATTGAAAATCTGACTAGACTGCCTTTGAATGACATCACTTTGTTTTAAAATATTAAGGATGAGTGTTGATAAATATAGAGATATTCTTAATGTACATGCATGGCAAAGGCAGTACATTCAGCTTTTTGAACGATTGCAGCTTTCATCGAATCCCGCATCGTATACCGGTTGACCTACACTTCTTCTGACATAGTAAACCTTTGATACAGAATCGTTCCTGCACTGCAAATAAAGCTTTGCAGCTCATAAATATATCAAAGTCAATCTGAAAAACATTTAATACTTCATTTGTTCCCTAAAAAGGTACTAACTCGTCACACGTTGTAGAGACACACGGCGTCCTTTAGGATTTTGGTAACAAAAAAAATTAAAGGTTTTTTTTTAAATGATGGATGAAAATACAGCTGAGCGTCAGAGACACCGAGTGTCAGTAGAACGCGTAACGGTTTAAGCCGGATTTACATTTGTTTGACGTGTCGTGTCGTAACGCGTCAGGACGGTTTCCTTTTCATACACACAAAACAAGCCTTTATGTCAGATTGCAACACAATAATATTATAAATTTAATCATGTGTATGAAAACGATACCGTTCTGACGCGTCACGACACGACACTTCAGACAAATGTAAATCCGGCTTAAACCGTTACGCATTCTACTGACACTCGGTGTCTCTAACGCTAAAAAATTTAAATATCAAGTGACGAGACGATGCCCACGAATTGTTGGGCCTGGTAAGCTACACTCAAAGCTTTTAATCGCAAAGATCAAAGGGGTTCTGTCACTTCGCCCGTCACCCTGCAACATAAAATTGACAGTCCTATGTGCTTGTAGTTTCTCCAGCACCCTTGCCCTTCAAAACCGGAACGCACTAATGCTCATATTATAGAAATATGTATGGTGACAGTACTTTCCTGGACAAACTGCAACATTATGTTGATATCATCGCGATTAATTATGCATGTTACAGACTAGCCCTGCACATACTAGTAAAGACTACCTCTCATCTACAAAGAAAGTCTCCGATGAGCTTGTAATAGCTCCCATAGTTTCCGATTATTAGTGGTTAAACGGATTTTGATTTCACTAAAGCAACGTTGCTCGTGGTTTGACCGACATCGAAACACGAAAGAGGCGGGGTGCGGTTTTGCTGAGAAAGAAATTTATGATATTAACTTAATTAAAGATTTTTCTTTTAAAATCTCTAATATCATATAGTTACTAATGTTATTACCCATACATAAGTTGTATAGGAAGCCAACATCAAGTCTACAGAAGCTTGTTTATATACGACTATCAAAAATACTTGATTTTTCTCGTAGTTCCGTTCTCGATGGAAGTAAAACAACGTGATTTAAATGTATATTGATCAAAGTTATTACATTTAATGACAGTATAAGCTCATTAAATTTCAACGCCGAGGTCATGGACATCATCTGTAGTTAGGTAGGCTTAAGCTAGCAGTAGAGCTTCTTGTGAAAGAGCTCGTCCAGAGTGGTACTGCCACCTTACCTATTTCTGCCGCCAAGCAGTAATGTTAGCATTACTGAGTTCCGGTTATGAAGGTTAAGGGTGCTGGTGAAATTACAGGCACATGGGACTTGTTAACTTATATCTCAGGCACGGGCACAGTGGCAGTGCCCTTCAGATCTTTGCGATTTGAAGTTCTGAGTGGTACTGCAACTGTTGTGGACAGGCGTGTAGCTTACCATCAGGCGCACGACTTGTTCGTCCCGTCACTTGATATTATAAAAAAAAGCTATGTGAAATTTCTCCAAGGAAAATTCGTACACTTGGCATAATAAAACCACATCTTTCTGTAACAGTGACCTATCTCAAAAATCTAATTCATCAGAGAGATGGCTTACAAAAGCTGAAGAGAGTCTGCCGATCATAGTTGTCAAATCGTTGTCATTTGATAATTGTAACCAATGAAAAACTTGGAGTCCCAATCATAATAAAACGTAACATTTTCTGAGTAAATCGCAGTAATAAGAAAAAAGGCTCAATTTTGGACTGAGCCACTGTTCTCGAAAAGCAGCAACATATTTGTGAACATACACAAGTGTTTTTATCATATCAAAGTCATAAAAATAATACGCAACAATTGAAACAAATTATGTAAATATGAAATTTTGAAATTCTCCTATTTGCATAGAACCCCCACTTTTTTATAATATCAAGTGACGGGACGAACAAGTCGTCCGTCTGGTGGTAAGCTATACGCCTATCCATAACAGTTGCAGTGCCACTCAGAGCTTTAAATCGCAAAGATCTGAGAGACACTGCCACTGCACCCGTCACCCCGAGGCATAACTTGACAAGTCCTATATGCCTGTAATTTCACCAGCACCCTTACCCTTCGAAATCGGAACGCAGTAATGCTAACATTACTGCTTGGCGGCAGAAATAGGTAAGGGGCTGTACTACCCTGGACGAATTCTTTCACTAGGAGCTCTATCGCTACTAAATCACCTCTCCTCATGGTGATAGAAGACCTGTGCCCAGCAGTGGGACTATGACCATAACTATTATTATTATTGTTTGCATAAAAGTTGTCGACTAAGTTTATTTGTAGAGTCATTAAACCTCTTTTCTGAAAAGTTGTCATTTCAGATGCGCGTCACAAATTGATAACAAAAAAATCTGATTAAAAACAACGTTACAACCTTCTCTTAAAAATAATATAATTTATTTGCGTCATACCGCAAGAAGCCACAATGTCACAGATATACATACATTCCATGATTTCTATCAACAACATCCTTTTATTTCCTCTGGGGTCAAAAACCTGACCAAATAAAGACGTCGTCCATTATTTTAATTTTACGGTAAACTTTTATTAATGTGAAATAACCATTTTCGAACTTCTATGATCTAACTATACGAGACCAATGAACTGTTGAACTTAACATGGTGTTGGCCCGCCCACAGCTCAAATGCATGCAATTCAAATTTGTTGATATACATTCCAAGTCAATAGTCGTGTGATTTGCTTTTACGAATGGTTTCAACTTCTATTGCGCTCTTGTTGGTGTTTTTGGAATCATCTTATGTGATATTTTAAGAACATGGTCTACCGCGCTACCCTTCAGAGTCTATACAACATCATATCTTGCGACACAGTATAGATAATCCTTATGTTTTAGAAAGACTGGGTCTATTCGTGCCAGACCTTTACACTAGTGTTGGTCGCAACTCTAGCCGCTATTGTAAATTTTGTGAATTTATGTTATTGTAGAGCTATTTAGATTTCAAATTGGTGTTAACATTATTTTGTATTTGTTACTTTTATTATTATCATTTTATAATTAATATTGTAATCCAATATCTTGCTGGGCGTGTCGGTTAATCTATAAGTCCGCAAGGATTTCCTTATAAATAAATAAATATGGCTTTCATTAATTCCGCAAAGCAGTGAAAGTGTTGAATCAATTACCTTGAAAAAATATTTAGTAAAATTGAAGACATACAATGTGATTTTCACAACACAAACTAAAAATTTTCACTTTAGAAAAAAACACAAACTTACCTCGAAATTTTACAAAACTAACCGTATTAGTACGGGAAAACTATGAATTCGAGATAAGGTAGTGTCGACTCTACTCCTTCTCAAAGTAGCGGTTTTTTGTCTCATTCTTCGCGCTTCAGGGACTCCGTCTTTGGAACGCGTTCCCGCTCCATGTATGACAAGTTCACCTCATAATATACAGGGTTGTTTTCAAAATACTAACAACCTTAAGGACTATACTACCAACATCATAAACAGCAACTTTAAAATAGTAATAAAACCGAAAATAAGCTTTTAAGTTTTTGTTGTAACCTAACACTTTTTAGGTCTGCATTTTGGTAGTGAGATTGTAAGTCAAATGTGCAAGCGTTAGCCCTTCCCGACAATCCTTTTTTTATAATACCAAGCGACGGGACGAACAAGTCGTGCGCCTGATGGTAAGCGCCTATCCATAACAGTCGCAATGCCTCAGAGCTTTAAATCGAAAATGTCTTAGGGTCACTGCCACTGCGCTCGTCACCCTGCGACATAAGTTGAGAAGTCCCATGTGCCTGTACCAGCAGTCATTACTCATTACTGCTCTTTCACAAGGAGCTCTAACTATTATTAACAACTATTTTCGTACATGTGTGTTTATTGTACATGTATTCGTCCTACTGCTCGGCATGGGTCTCCTCTAAGGCAAGGATTTTTAGGCCATAGTTTTCCACCCTGGCTCAATGCGGCTTGGCAAATTCAAGCTTTTCTGAGGGTTTGTGAACTTTCTTCGACGTGCAAGTTTCACATTAGTAAATTTCAAATTAAATTTAGCGCATAAATTCCGAAAAAGTCAGGGGTGCATATCTGGATTCGAATCCACGGCTTCTGTCCGAGAGGCTGTAGGTCAAACCATTGATCTACTATGTCTTTTTCATTTTATTATCATATTTAAGAATGGGTATATTATATTATATTTATACCATGTAGCCATAGATATAAAAAATGCATATACGTATCAAAATTCGGCTTATAGTATCTTAGTTTTTTTTTATTTGATAGGAAATATTTTGCGGCAACCTTCGTACTATGTTGTATTGTGAAACAACTAAAGTAAATATTATAATCGCCACCCCAAAGTTAGCCATTTTCCAATTTGATAGGTTACGTCCAGCAATTAAATAGCGTTGTGATTATTAAACAATGCAACTAATTTAAAACATAGAATCATTTATAAATGACACAGATGTGAAGGTCAAAAACAAAAATTACTTTGTTTAAGCGTGTAATTAGAACACGTAATATTGCATAATCATACATCGGATTTAAATATTATATATTGCCCAAGGCTTTACGATATCCTTGGCTGGTTTTCTTCACGGCCGGAGCGTTAGGGAAGAGGTTCCCAACCTTTTTTGTGTCTAATCAAAATTCCTCCACGATTTTAGTCAATTGCCTATTGTTGAATGTTAAAAAGAAGTACGACTATCATAGTATTTGTTTCGTCTGTGCTCATACACGTACAATGTTAATTGTCATACTATATATTATTCATTTATTGGACATTGGCTGTAGAGCCATCAGCTTCAATAAATAACATATAATTAAGACTCAAAACTTAAACTAAAAATGGATTCGTGTAAAAACTGTTGTACAAAAGCTCCCTGGACGAACTTTGCACAAGGAGGCATACTGCTGCTAAAAGTGTGTGGGACTAAATAAAGCATGCAAAGTTATCATTGTGACAAATGCTATACACATGCTATACTATAGACATGTATCTTCCTTTTGTTTGGCAACACACATAACCTCAAATTGTGCCAACAGAGTATTTATTTTTACCAAGTGATATCGAACAAGTCGTGCGCCTGGTGTCAAGTGACACGAGCATTAAAACGCAAAGATCTGAGGGGCACTGCCACTGCGCCCGTCACCCTGATACAAGTAGACCAGTCCCATGTTTCACGAGCACCCTTAGCCTTCAAAACGAGCAGAAATAGTGAGGCGGCAGTACGCTCCTGAACGTACGCTCTTTCACACTACTGCTACTAAAATTCTACTGAATTGGTATTTCTTAAGATAACAGTTTTGATAGATTTTGATATCTTTAATATTATTAATTAAGAGTCAAAGCATCAAGTATACCTGTCGGTCTTCTTTGAGGGTGTTATAAGTAATTAAAGACCAACAACGAATGATTCACAGCACCTCCTTACAATAAATCTTGGAACAGCCTTCGCAACGTAGTTAGTCGCTTTTATTATTCCCTAAACAATTTTATTATCATGAAATTCTACGTGTCCAAATTAGCTTGCTTATCTTGAGAATGATTCACGTATGACGTCATAAAAACTAAGCAACGCTTAATAATGACGGCACCTTTATCTAAATTACTTACGAAGTTTTGACCTTTGCAAGTTCGTCATTGTTGCATATGACGAATATGATATTAATTTAATCATACAATCAATGACTTCAGAATAAAACTTTCTCTTCAGAAAAAAAAAACAAAAGGCCATTACACCCACTATTGGCACAGGGAAATAAGTTCGCCATCATTATGAACCCATTACACGTCAAACTTTTCAAGATGCAGCTTTTGTCGTAACGTTTGCCTTCTCCATCAGTGAGAAGTGTTACTACTAAACATGCAAATGTACATAACATAAATCAAAGTCATAGGTACATGCCGCCACAGGGATTTCAAGCGTCAACCTCGCTGTTAATAAGCAACCATTCTCCAACTAGTCTACCACCGCTCATTGGGGAATTGGTAAAGTATGGAAACTGGAAAATCAATACATAACGACAATAATTCTTCAAAGTCAAAGTCAAATAATAATTTATTCCATAGGTAAAATAAATTTACACTTGAAAACGTTATTTCTTAAGATACTGCTGTGCTGACTTCCTGAGAAGAACGAGCAAGAAACTCTAGGGATTGCTATTTTCAAATAAACTTCGATGCTACGGAATACACTTTGAATCGAATTTGTGTATCCATACATCTTTATCTAACACAAAGTCTTACATTTCGTAATATTACATTTAGTGTCATTTTTAAACGGTAATCTTAATATTATGCTCCGGAATCTTGTTGTAAAAACGTATAGAGTTCCCCATAATCACAGCAATAACCACGGAATTCCCTACATTATGAGTATCAAAGTAATAAAATAACCAAAATCATTGCCATAACATATTAAATAAGAAAACTTTGCTCACGAAACTGGTTCAATGTGGAAATGAACACTGGGTTTTCTCATGCCATGCTCAAAGTACTACTAACGTCGTCGTATGTAGGTACCACACAAATTCGAATTAGTAAATATCTTTATTTATAGGTAAGCAAGTTAAATTTGAAACAGTCAACTTGAGGGTATTTTTCATAGAACAGAAAAAGGCTAATAAGATTCAATGTCCTGAAAAATTAGCTTTCACTTTTATCATAAAAATGCTCGCAACTAAATGGTAGAAAAGTTAAAAATGATTTATACATGTTTTTAGTTGAAATGGATTACATAGCGTTACATACATTGACTTTATTTCAGGTACTATTTTTGCGTGGCTTTTTCACCAATATTCAAAAGTTCTCCGAATTAAAAATTTTTAGAAATTGGAAAGGAAAAAAGTCTTAAAATTCTCCTCAAGTGACTTCGGACTCTAAAATTGAACTTCGACAACGCTACTCCGACAATATCTTACATCGACATGATTTTACTCAGACATTACGCTACTTCGACAACACAGACGAGGTGTTTCTTAAAAAAATCTTTGTATTCAAATGAAAAATCATCATTACAAACCCACGTAGGAAATGGTTTCTTATTTCGATCAAATGTAACAAAAAAAGGACAACATTATGTAATGGGAAATTTATTTTATTGAAATACAGAGTGTTTTTTAAAATGGGATAATATGGGGAAATCCGAAACCATAGAAGATACAAGGAAACTATCTTATATATATATATATATTGTTATATATATATGTTTATATATGTTTATATATATATGTAAATATATATATATGTTTATATATATAATAATGGGGCTGGCTCCGCAGCTGAGCTGGCGGAAAGAATAAAAATTAAAAAGTGCCAGGATCTCGGCTCCACTACCTATTTACAGCCTTTGGAGTCGAAACCCTTGGTCCGTTGGGTTCCAGTGCGCTTATTCTGTACAAAATTTTATCCAAAAAATTAATAGACTGACTGGGAAACCCAAGGGCCTGCAGCTACCTTGCCCAACGCACTAGCATAGCAATACCAAGGCGGGAACGCTGCCAACATCTTGGGCACCTTGCCGCGGGGACTTAGTTTAACTTTTCCTTACCTGTATATTATCAAAATAAAAAATATATATGTATATATTTTGAAACATATTATTAAATACATTTTGAATTACGTACAACAACCTTAAAGAGCAAAACGAATCACTTCCACGGATAATGGTCGTCCATTGCAAAAGCTGCATAAAAAGTAACCTACCGTATAAAGTTTCGTTTTTTATATTATAATAGTTCCTAACCAAAACCAGCCATTTGCTATTCTTACGTATTCGGCGCACCGGTGGTGGCCTGGCCGGTGGTCGGTCCCGGCGAACCGGCAATCATAGTACGCAACGTTACTTTCCCCGACATGCACTGCTACACACGTGTGCGCGTGCACTAACGTACAAGCTGTAGCGAGAGCGGGAGCGGGAAGCAGAAAGCCCAATCTCACGTACACGTCGCGCAACATACGTCTACACTTTTGTTTTGTTTTACCTATATCAAATTACTAATAATTAGTCATAAAAATATTACGAACTACGTTAGCATAAAAAAGTTATCATCTAATTTCGTTCGTAAATTCTTTTAACCTATCTCCTCAAATGTGAAGGTGCGATATAAATATTCCATGTTCTTCTTATTAGAATATAATTTTTAGTATAAATATGTTTTTATTGTATGTTCCCTAAATTTGCAAGTACCTTTATTTATTTTTGTTGTTATTTCTTGGTTTTATAATAAACACACTGGCCTGTTTATTTTAATAAATGTAATACCAAATAAGTAATTTAGTAGGTAGTTTAGTAAATCCATGAAGTGTTTTAGTGTATATGATATACGTTTAAATATTCTTTACAATTCCTTTTTGCTCTATTTATCATTTCTCACTCTGTTTGTATGTCTCTACCTGTTAACATTGAGTGTTTTTACCACTGCATAAACCTATTCTTATTTATTTTGTAAACGTTATACGTAACTGTGATAGGAATGCAAATTCACTCTTATTATAGACCAAGAATGGGATTAATAGAGCAAACAAAAAAGACGGTCATAAATCATGAGGAATGGAGGAAGCGACACCAACGAGAGAATATATCTTAAATATGAGAATGATAACACATGTTAACAACATTAAACGATAAGTTTTAGTGGCAGAATATAGCTACCAGTGAAAAAGGAATTTATTATTTCTTGGTGTCGTTTGAGAAAAGTACTATATATACCTCGACGGGAACGGGGATTGCCTGACTCGCACTTTTAATAGTTTCGAGTATATAGTCATACTCGTCCGGCAAACCCTTACTATAGCAGTAGAGTTCCTTGTAGGAACAGTAAAGCTCCCTATGAAAGAGTTCGTCTATGGAAGTACTGCCACCTTACTTATTTCTGCCACCAAGCAGTAATGTGAGAATTACTGCGTTCCGGTTTAGAAGGTTAAGGGTGAAGTTACAGGCACGTGGTACTTTTCAACTCATGATCACTCAGATCTTTGCGATTTAAAGCTCTGTTTAGCACTGCAGCTGTTGTGAACAGGCGTGTCATTTACCAGCAGGCGCGCGGCTCGTTCGTCCCATCACTTGGAATAAAAAAAAATCGTATTCTGCAACTATACCACAATAATAGAAAACAATTGGCCTTGATATAGTTTTAGCTTTTATCACATTTAGCATTTATATTCCAAAAAACAAACACTGAATATAGTAAATTTTTTCAATACTCGACGGTAGTAGGTAAATATTTAATGCTGGACTGCCACGCAGAAGTTGGGGGTTCGATTCTCGGGCCGGGAGAAATATTTATGTGGTCTACATTTATTTCTCTCGTGAGTTTGGGTGTAATTTGTGGTTGTTTATGTGCGTGTCCATGGCACTCTAGATATAGAGTTTCCCTCGTGCGGGGCTATGACGATGTGCGTTATTAAATCGCTCTAAGCTCATAGCTTGAAGGCAGCCTCATTTGGTAGACAACAAACGCACAATGGCTAAATAGCGAGTAATTACTGGCCACGATGCGGGTTACAAACCTCTCCTCCATATTTCACTACCAACCTTCGTATTAAATTGAATTGACTTTAGAACCTGCGACCGCCGACCGTGCTCACAGACTAAACACGGAGTGCTTACATCCTCTATAAATGCAAATTTAAAGTAATCTACACTATGGAAAATTGGCATTAAACATTTTTATTTTTTGATAATCACAGAACAAAAAATATACGTTACACAAACTAGTTCTTTCAATTAGAAAAATAAAATCCGACAGTTAACTAATTATTATGTGACACGCAGTGACATGCATTTTAAATTTTTCGTGAACATATTACAATTAAATATTTTTTTCACAAAAACTAAACTACATGATTGATTCCTCCTTTGTTTTGTTTTTTTATATAAAATATAGAGAAACTCCTTTTGAGGAGAGTCTGCATCACGAATAGAGTAGCAGTGGAACTCCTTTTAAAAGAGTTCTTTCAGAGAAAGAATTGAATATTTGAGAACCTCACAAACACACCCACAAACACCCAGACCCGAGACAATGTAGAAAAGTTACTCTTTCTACACTACCGGCCCGGAGGTCGAACCCGGGACTTCAGAAATGGCGATACCGTGAAAACTGGTGTTCAAGTCACGCGACCACGGAGGTCACCTTAAGGAAGTACTGCCACCTTAGCTATTTCTGCCGCCAAAAAACTTTCGTTGATTTTGAAAAATAAGGGTGCTGTTGAAATGACGGGCACATGGTACTTAAATACTTTCAAGTTGGGGACAGGCGCAGTGGCAGTGTCCTTTAATTCTTTACGATTTAAAAGCTCTGAGTAGCACGACAACGGTTATGGACAGGCATGTCGTTTACCACCAGACGCGCGATTTCTTATTGATATCAAAAAAAAAGAATGCCTGTTTAATCGATTTCGTACGTAATTTGCTTACTTGTGAAAAACTAAATTTTGAATTTTTTTTTAATGTATAATTTATGGTAACGTACTACCAGTTTGAATTATTTCCAAATTTTTGACTTATAAAATACGGGAATGCCAAAAATTAAAAAATATTATTGAATGTGATATTAATCTGATTGCTATTTGCTTACATTTATATACTATAGAAAACAATGAATATTTGAAATATAATTCATCTTTACTTTTTAAATTTACTTACAACTATCGATCATACTGAATTATTTCAGATTTGTCAATATATAACCTTTGTAAGTAGGAATTCCTTTTTCTCATTTTTATTCATAAGCAACTATATTAATTACAAAAATTAAATTAATAATAAATAATTTTCCTTTCACGTCATCGATTTCGATCTCCCGTAAGATCATTCTTAAAAATCTATTAAACTTTCTGAATTCTTTTGACCTAAATAGTATTTAAGTACATATATTGTGTTTCCTGGTGTATGGTGGATGTAGACACCAAGAACACATAGTGAAATCATACTTTATGAGGTTTTTGGTTCGCGACGCAATAACTGCGCTGACTTGCAAGTTACGTACAAAGACGTGGAGTTACGGAAATGCAAAAAAAGGATTTCTATTCATCTTTGTATTCGGAAAATTGGAAAAAAATTACGCACGACGTAGTGACAGCTTGATTAATGATATTTTACAAGTAACAATGTAATAGTACCCACCTGATTTAGTTAAATTTAAATTACTATACTTCGTCTCGCCCTAAAACGTAACTTGAAACAGGGTGTCATAAAAGCATGGTACAATCTGTTGCATTATTGTAATAATAATAACGCATACACTCAACATAGGGAACTAGGGAAAACCCTGTGTCGCGGGTGCCATGGACACATAGACAACCACAAATTACACCCAAGCTCACGAGAGAAATCAATGTAGGCCATGCAAATAATTCTCCCAACCCGGGAATCGAACCTGGGACCTCTGCGTGGCAGTCATGGCATGATAACTGTTCAGCCACGGAGGCAGTTAAAATTGTAGCGTTCATAGCTTCCAAATAAATATTTCATCTTCAGCCTATTGGCACGGACACGGATCCCCCAGGCGACTGTTTACGCCATAGTCCGCCAATTGGTCAGTCCAACTTTACACGTTTTCGAAGGGTTGTGAACCTTCTTCAATGTGCAGTTTTCATCACGATGTTTTCGTTTGCCCAAAAGATCATGGTAAATTTCAAATTAATTTTCGCACATAAATTCTAAGAAACTCAGTGATGTTAATCCGGATTCGAACCCACGGCCTCTGCTTGAGAGGTGGTAGGTCAAACCATTACGCTACCACGACTTTACAATATTTATATTTATATATATGTTTTTGTTTGAAAGTTAATATTCCAGATCCACTCCCAGTGCAGAAGTATCCTTGAATTGAAAGAAATATAGTCCTCATTAGAATATATACTACAATTCAATTTGGATAATCATTCGTTTCCCTTCTTTGCCAGAGCGGTGCCAACGCCGAAGAGAAACCGTGAGAAGTCATTCGCGATCCTCGCAGATACTGTCTCCAGACCATCTAGCCCAAGATCGCTGCCTACCGAGGTACAGAGGGAAAGAACGTCGCCGTTCAAGGGTGAGTGGAGGCCTTTTATTACCAGCCAAACGGAAACGACGCCTATCATTTAGTAAAATAATATCTGTGTATCCAAATGTATGCAGAAGAACCAGGATTTTTGTATACCAGTATATATCTACCGTACAGTGTTCAAAAGTGTTGTCTGACCAGATATTTCGGATGTCGCTGGTGATGTGCTTTAATATTACAAACGCAGGGTGAAAACTCCCATGTGTCAATTTTGTATGATTCAAAATTCTTTGACCTCTTATACTTAGAAAGTGCAAAAATGATTGCCACTCAAAAGCAATTACTTCTTCCTAAAATCCTGTTAATAAATAAAGTATTTAATAGTACTATTATGTTTCTGATTTTGAAATATAAAAACGCATCACTCTTACTAAGTTTCACTCAAAATGTTTAGTCTGACAGAACTTTTGAACCCACTATAATACGTGCTTTTATCAGTGCGTTACATATTAACGGCACACATTCAATGCCTTTCAAAAATGAACACATGTACAATAGTGTCAATAAATTAAAGCATTTTTCCTAGGTCGAGGCTTCAGACAAGAAACATCCCGTCACACAACACCTAAAACATCAGCTGCCAACTCCCGATCGACATCTCCGAGGAGACGAACTAGCTCTCTCTCCGGAGTTGACGACATGGCCACTGCTGCTCTGCCCCCACCCCTACCACCGGTTCATACTATCAGTAGACCCCACTCACCTAGAAACTTCCTCAAAGAAAATATCGAAGAAGTCAGAGAGCTAAGCGAATTAAATAGAGAAAAGCATGAGGCTGAAGCAGAACAAAAAAGGCTGGAAGAAGAAACTGCGTTGCTCAAAGAAATGGGTCTACTAGACATGCATGCTAAGAGTGACGCTATTAGAAGTGTTGTATGTTCAAGAAACGCATCGAGAAGCAATTCTCCGAACAAAATTAAACTGAGATCCAGATCTAACTCTCCTAATGCTAAAATCTTACCTTCAGCGATATTACATTTTGAAAATATTTCAAGCGATAGTAGTGAATACATCAATGGCGACGACGGTATGGCCCCTGTGACGCATAACTCTAGGGTCAGATCTGTGTCAAGGTCCCAACCTCAATCAAACGATGGATCCCCAAAACATTCCAAAATTCCTAAACGACAAAGCTCTGTATCTCCATCTAGAAAAAGAGACAAGTCAAATTCCCAAAAAGTCGAGAACAATTTGAACAGAAATCAAAGGTTCATTTCAAACAGTACTAGCAGCATTCATGAAACTATAAGAATTGGGAGCCAAAACCATGACAAAAAGAATATGAGCAAGAGTACTCAGTTGTTGAATATTGGGCCTGCACATATTAAAGGAAAACCTCCAATATCTCCTGGCAGGGGCGGCCCACCTCCTTCTAACAAGAATATCAATCCGAAAAGACTCTCTCCCATTGTCGGCACTCCAAATAAGAGCCCTATCGAAGATTATAAACCAGGCTCAGCACGAACGTCGATTAAAGCTTCTCCTGTCGCTAAAAAGCCTATAAAAACGGCCGGCAACACCCCTGCTACATCTAGATTAAATTCTAGACAGCCTAGCAGAAACGTTAGCCGAGATTCAAGCCCTGAGAAACGTAAAACTTCAACTAGAACTTCCTCTATTAAAACTGTTACTAAACCTGTAACTAGAGCAGCTAGTACTAGGATGACTCAAAAACCACCTGTTCCAAAAACTGAACAAAAAAAGCCTATCAATCGAACGAACAGTATGAAAAGTCTAACTAGAACTCCAAGTATGAAGACTTTAAACGAAAAACCGCCAATGCTGAAGAAACGAGATAGTAAAAAGGATTTGAAAGCACAATCGACTAGCAAAATTGACGAAGTTGGAGTTAAAAAAGAATCTGCTAAAAATGAGAAGAAATCCCCGGTGAAAACCGAAAAAGGCAAGAATATTACCGATAAAAACACATCTAAATCTAGCATTAAGGGAAATAAGAAAGATAAGGAACAAGAGAATGAAGAAGTCAAGAAAACTATTGAATCCACGGCTGTTGGAGGTGATGAAGTGACAACACAGGATAATGAAACTCAGTACGACAAATTAACTAACGAAAAAGGCGATCTTATAATTCTTACCAAGAAAAATATTGTGTCAATGACAACGGCAGCAATTACCTCACAGCCTTTAGAAGTGGTAACTAAAGTTACTAATCAGTTACCTACAGTTTTAGAGAAAGCTAGAGAGAAAGGCATTTTTGAAAGGAACAGCTCTAAAGACTCTCTTGCTCCGAAAGAAGACGACAGACAGCAAACTAAGACAGAAGAGAAGAAAGAAACATCAAAAGAAAAAATTGAGGAAGAAAAATCTGACTTACATAAAGCAAAACCACAAGCTATGACTTCTAAAACTAACGCTACAAACCTACCTGAAGATAACGTGAAACTAAAACCTCTTTTACCACCGTACAATAACCCACAAGTAGAAAGAGTTAAACAAAGAATAGATGACATTTTAAAATCACCTGAAGTGTCTACAGAAAACATTATCAACACACCCACTCCACCACCAAAGCTCAAAACGTTTAAAAACATAGCTGACAGAACCAAAAATGACATTAAGGATTCTAAAGATGAAACGACTAATAAATTTATGAATCTAAAAAACCAAATGGAGAAACAGAAAGTTGTAACAACAACAGAAGAAATTCGTACAGAAGCAACTAAAATAGTTGAGAGTATTATAACTCCTGTTGAAGAACCGAAAGAGGCAGAGAAACCTGAAAACCCTAAAGAAAAAGTAAAAAAGGAGATAGAACCTATAGTTATGGTTGTAAATGAGAAAACAAATAGTCCAAAAGCAGAAGTAGTTGAAAAAGTAACAGAAACATTAGTCAAAGGTGAACCTGAAGTGGAGGTACAGAGCTCTAACATATCCACGCCGGGCGTTGAGAAAATGACGATACAAAACAAGATGGCGGATAGCAATGGATCGGATAAATCAAACCAGAGCAATGGCGGGTGAGTTAAATAGTTTGTCTATTACGAAATATTTGTCTAATTAAAGTACTAATTCATAATTTTTGTTTAATAACTTCTTCAACACTGGTGTCGACTACACCCATACACTATCGAATATCATACGTTTAAGTATTATTTACAAATTCTTATATCCGTACTGCAACCGCCTAATCAGTCCTGGATTTATAAATAGGCCGTATAGGCCGCGGCCTAGGGGCGGCAGCGTCCTAGGGGCGGCAGATTTCAGTGGAGACAAAAGTCAAACATGTTCACTGGGTTTCTCACGGTTTTTTATACCTTAAATAAATCCCTATATTTCTATAGGGATTTATTCCATCGAAACCTATATTATCGCGTGTATAGAAAGGTATGTACATGGGGCGGCGGAAATAAAGTGGCCTACACTCATAAAAAATATAAATCCGGCTCTGCGCCTAATGCAATATATACATATCCTGTAATTTTCGTACGTTTATATGGAATGTACGTATTGTATTCAATCAATTTTACTTGAAATCAAATTGCAATATCAAATTCCAAATTACAAAATAAAACTCGTTTTTATTAAACAACATCACTGTAAATACCTAATAAGATGAATGTATTTATTAGAGCAAACCGAGGAAGAAGATTTGATACATCTGAGTAACCATTGCGTCACTTCCTCTTGTTTTTAACCGACTATGAACTCAAAAATAATGGGATTTCTTATTATTTGTATTTGCCGTAAGCTGGTTGAACAAATTTTATGTGAATTTCGTCATTAATGTACTTTTGCTAAAGGAGCGGTAGAGGAGAATAACGAACCTATTTTGAAAATAAAAAGTTTGGATAATAACAGTACGAGACCATTAGAATCTCACACAAGATATCTACTTAGCTTGTCGATAAGGTCCCTGCAATAAGAATAAATACAAATCATGCTAACAACAATTTTGAAATAACAGATTATGGCGTCGTACTTAATTTCGTACCTTATAAATCACATGGGATCATATGTCAAAAGAATTTTATCCCATGAAAGTCGTAAAAATAATATAAACACATGTAACAAATTAACATAATATATTGTGTTAAATTTTATAACCCTCCTAATTAAGCATAAAAAGTAATCGACTTTTTTGGTTCGTAAAACCTTGAAAATTCTCTCTTGAAAAATAGTTTTTTTTACTAGTATGGCCTTATTAGGGGTGCGTATTATTGCGTTTTTACGTAACACTCTGTACAAAAGGATAGTTAATTCTAATTCCAGACGTTGGTTGGAACTTGTTCCTTCGAGACGGTTTCACTGACTGGTTTCAAAACCACTTGAGTATTACCCAAGTGGTTTGATGCACAAAATGAATAACAATTTGTATTAAATAAACAATTGTCCCTTGAGGTTGAGTTTTCACTTCAGTGCGATTATAGTAAAGTTGAAAGTATTGTAACCGACTTTGAAGAGGCAGGTGTTCTATGCGCCTCTGTATTGTTTATATTTTTATATCATGCAGAAAACAACAAGTCAGAACAGTTCACTGGAACTCTGAAAACAGGTTAAGTCATTAAACCATGTTGAGACACGTGAACAATGTTTAAAGCTGTAGATCAACCACGTTGTCGCTCAAAAAGTACTCGGCGTTAGATAGAGGCCATAACTAAAACTATAAATACAATTTTCACTACAAAATGCTTCGAATTGAGTCAATGTGTTAGCCTGTGACTTGAAGACCCTTCCACTGGAGTAAACCCGAATTTAGACCACGAAACGTTACACATCAAAGTGAACATGCAGTAGATTACCGATACTTTTCAATAATTACTGTACACAAACGGTATGTAACCAACTTCGTTGACTAAGTATGACTGTCTTAGCCCTGAAAAGCCGTCAACTGTTTCAACGGCGTTTATACGAACGATTCATGCTACTTTAACGTGAAACGTGCCTTACTTTTTAGAACAGGGATGTATTCAGAAACAGCACATGGGCATCCCGAACAAAGTAACTACTAAACACTATTCCTGTTTACCAAGCTTTAAACTCGGTGAAGAACTGGATGCAAATCTTTACGTAACGTGGTCACTATTTGTAATGAACAATTGATAAGTTACTGAAAAGAAAAAATACCATGGTAGCCTAATCATTTGACCTACTGCCTCTCAAGTAGAGGCGCGTGAGTTCGTGAGTCCAGCCTTTGAGTTTCTCGGAATTTATGTGCGAAATTTAATTTGAAATTTACCATGAGCTTCTCGGTGAAGGAAAACATCGTAATGAAACTTGCACGTCGAAGAAGGTTCACGTGTGAAGCCCCCAACCTGCATTGAGCTAGCGTGGAGGACTATGACCTAAAATGTTACCTGAAAGGAGACCCGTACCCGGCAGTAGAACATATAAATGACTTACTGATGATGATGATCAAAAGAAAAATAGCCCTCAACTTTTTTCCCGTAAAACGGATTAAGATACATTGACATCACAACGAAAAACAGTTTCTTTCATAAAATGCGCACAATAAAATTATAATTCTTTTTACTGTTTACTTCAAGACTAACCTACAAGTCAGTATGTATCGTATACGACACGTTCGTTTCGTCGTTACTTACGATTATTTATCGGCTTGCATTCGGCCAGAGTAAAAAAGAGAACTCGTACTGCATGAGATCTTGATACTTTGGGGCCCGCTGTTTACTCTCGGGAGGTCCCTTAGTGCCTCAGGAGGGTAGTACTTGAACGGTCAGCGTATCGAGCGACCCGTGGCGTGACCAGCCGTGCTATTAGCATATACGAATACACTCAGGGTTGCCAGCCAAGAAAATCATTACTTAAAATATAAAAAAAACATTATTATTGCCTTGAAGAAAATAAAAGAACCTGTAACATTTTATTACATAAGTTGTTTATTAGTTTAACCTCTGAGGTCACTAACAATGTTACCTAGCTATCACTTATTATAAAAAGAAAAACACATTGGACACCTAAATTTTTTCACAAAAGTTTATACTCTCCAAGACACCTTAAGAAAATCCGTGACTATTAACCGAGTGATATACAGTGTGGAAATTTGTAATGCCACCTGGAGGAAAAGTACTCTAAATACTGAAGATAGAAATTTTTACTTAAAGGAAACATTCCTTTATTTTTTAAAAGAAATAAAACTGCATTCATAGATTTTCGAAAATTTCTAGCAACACGCGGGAATCGAACCCGCTTTAATCTGAAAAAAATGCACCCTGCACATTTATTGCATCGATCGATAGAGTTAATTATAAGAATAAAATCTCTCTCACAAAATTGGTTAATTAAATGAAAAAAAAACCATGAAATCTTAACGTATTCAACCTTCAATTCGTTTACACTCGCATAGGATTTAAGAACTGAGTTAAATGTTTTATCCGAGGAAGAGCGAAATCGAATAATTCTGCAACAAGATGGCGCTCCAGCCCATAACAGCAGAGTCAGTACTGTCTACATTAACCAATTTTGTGAGAGAGATTTTATTCCTATAATTAACCCTATCGATCGATGCAATAAAAGTGCAGGGTGCATTTTTTTTTCAGATTAAAGCGGGTTCGATTGTCGCGTGTTGCTAGAAATTTTCGAAAATCTATGAATGCAGTTTTATTTCTTTTAAAAAATAAAGGAATGTTTCCTTTAAGTAAAAATTTCTATCTCCAGTATTTAGAGTACTTTCCCTCCAGGTGGCATTACAAATTTCCACCCTGTATAATAGTAATAAATAGCTCAAAGTCACTCAATGAGCTATGGAGCGAGCAATGCTCGGCATTTCTCTACGTGATCGAATCAGACATGAGGAGATCCGTAGAAGAACGAAGGTCACCGACATACCCCAATGGATTAGCAAGTTGAAATGGCAGTGGGCAGGGCACATAGCACGTAGAACTGACGACCGTTGGGGCAGAAAAGTTCTCGAATGGAGACCACGAACCGGAAGACGTTCAGTGGAACGGCCCGCTACTAGTTGGCGGATGACCTGGTAAGGGCGGCGGGTAACCGACGGATGCACATTGCACCCGACCGGCTAGTCTGGCAATCTTTGGGTGAGGCCTATGTTCAGCAGTGGACGTCTTCCGGCTGATATGATGATGATATAATAGTAAAGAAACAATACATGTATATCTCATTTTGAATATAACAGACTATAGCTTTAATTTATGTAGCGTCATCAATTTCCCACAAATTTTCGTGAAGTCATTAGATAGTTCGATACGACGAGGTCGATCGCTTACCAGAATTACGTTTAATACACACTTAATTTCCGCTGCGGAGGTAAATTTATACAACCTACGTACCTACTAAGTGGGCTTCTCAATTGATGTGCCTAAAAGTATACGAAGTACGTGTTTTAAAAGTCAAAAAGCTACACTTTATTAATCAAACTGTGGCTTTATCAACAATAAGCCAACCACAAACTCTTGATCCATCTTATCGCAGATAATGCCTCTACTGCCTATCAATAAGCTCCACAGTAAACTTAAAGTGCTTCTGAAAAGCGATAACCTTTAAAACAACAATGTCCTTTCGTGCATATATTGTCATCACTAAAAAAACCGACCTCAAAAGTCATTCATCCCCTAATTTGCCATCTTTAGCGGTGGAATGTTATCTTGAAATTTAAATGGGACCACTACGGAAGTACCCTCTTTCCAACAAAACAGAACCATCAAAATCGGTTCACAAATACCGGAGCTACGCGTAACATGCATACAAGAAAGACATAATGTGAGTACCTCCTCTTTTTTTGAAGTCTTTTAATTTGAATTGAATTTGAATTGTTAGACAAGCATAGTTTTTAAACATTAGCGAAATATGTAAGCATTCGTGTACGTAATACATTTTATACATTGTACATAGTTAGCTGTGAAGGTGAAGGTACGGAACGTATATCAGTAAAATTGCAATGTGTAATAAATAGTGACAAATACACACTCTGAAATATCTATAGCCGCCTCTCTTGAGGCGTCAGAAACGCACTTACAAAATGGCGGCAAACAGCAAGCTTTGTAAAATCTTACAACGTGTGTTTTCTCTGAGGATTTCATTTACAAAATTACAGTATTTGTGATATTGGAGTCCTTTAGAAACCATTTTGACAAGTGACTGAAACATTTTAATTTTGCTATCAATTAGAACTCACTAAATAAGTCTAGAGCCATTTCTAGAGATCGAATTTATAATCGAGACACCTTCTTGTGTACATATTACATGAATAAAAGCTGGTGGCTTCTTATTCTACAAACCATTTTTGACACTCTAAAACGATCGAAAACATTTTCGATTTCTGCGTTATGTGTTATATATAATACTTAAATTCCTAGATACCTTATTAAAAAGTATAGAAATGGATGCAAACATTTTTATTTTTATCCAAAGTACTAGAGTCGTCAATCATCTGGGGAGAGATGTGTGCCACCCCTATACATAGTTTACTAGTAGAAAACAATCTTATGTTTCATATACATATTTCGGTTTGTTATTAGGACGCGGTGAAAGATGTATACGATATTATAATAAATGCACAAAGTTTGAAATTCATCATTAAACCATAATGTTTGAGAAGGGGAAATAGAGAACGCGCCTCAAATTCACATTTTATACCGTTAGACAATACCAACGCCGCTGTACTTTTTATATAAAAGTACAGAAAATCTAATAATATAACTTTTTTTAATTTTATGCAATCATTATATACTTATCTCGATTTTATGTCGCAAGGTCATCGTTCTTTTGTTTCGAGATGCCTACAGCAAGCGCCATCTGTTGATGAGTACAAGAACTTTTTAAGCACGAAATTGTTCTGGCTTTTCACTTCGTATAGCTGTATAATCTTGATTCACAATTAAATTGTAATAAGTAATAATAAATTTTGTAAAGTATATTGAAGGTTAGGTTAGGTGTATTAGGTTAGTAGCAGTAGAGCTCCTTGTGATAGAGTTCGTCCAGAAAGGTACTTCCACCTTACCTATTTCTTTCGTGAAGCAGTAACGTAAGATCTTTGCGATTTAAAGCTCTAAGTGGCGCTGCAACTGTTATGGGCAGGCGTGTCGCTTACCACCAGGCGCACGGCTTGTTCGTTCCATCATTTGGTATTATAAAAAAAGGTTAATTGTTGTCATAATTTCTTTAAATGGAGGCCTAAATAGGTTTGCTAAAACCTGTGCAATACTGGACTGGTAAATAATCCGTTATGTTAGTGGGCTTATTTATCCCTGGAACCGCTTAAAATAAATACACTGAACTTTCAGTATGAAAATATTTCTGCAAAATTGTCGCTAGGAGCGCGGTAAAATGATTATCAACCTATTCAGTCTCTAATAATCTCAGGGTAGTACAAAAAACAACCCCAAAAGTCATTCATCCCCTTGTTGGCCACCTTTAGATGTGAAATATTTACGGAACCACTACTGAGATACCCTCTTTCCAACAAAAAAAGAATCATCAAAATCGGTTCACAAATGCCGCGGCGTTATCTCGTAACATATACACAAAAACAATACGGTATAATTGAGAACCTCCTCCTTTTTTTGGAAGTCGGTTAAAAATAACACCATAACACCATCGCGGCATGGTAGTAAAACACTATAGTGTGAAGCCAATACATTCTACTAACTAGTTTGATATTTCTGTAAACTAAACTAAAAAAAAATGCTTTTTAATTAGATAATATTTTTTAATCTATAACTCTATCACTTGTTCACGGTATGCCTTACTTTTAGAACAATGTCCCTTCTTGATTGGATCTTGACAGAGGAACTACATATTGTTTTATGCTTATAGCCGACTGTTGAGCACAGGTCGTGTTCAATGGGACGGTCTCAAACAAATCAGTTAAAAGCCTCGGGTGCCTACAAAAGACCACTCCCTCTGACTACACAAGTTTCATAGCGAAAATGGCTAAGGGTGACAACATCCTTGGGCCTCATGGCTCACGAACCGCCAATTCACCCAACACGTAACTCACTCGATTCAACCCTTAAGAAAACCAGTACGCCCCGACCCGCCTTCATAAACGCGCGTCTAGAAAAAATAATAAAAAGACGCCAATATTTTGATAATTTTTAATCTTATTCTTCTATATAATATTGAACAAGGCTGAATGTGATAATTCAGAATCTAGAAAAATAGTGTCAAAATGGTTTTGTTTTTAAAAAATAGTGCTGACAGTGAAGTAGGTAATTGAAATGATTATGATAGAGTCGATCGTGACAATTTGTGTTATAATTTAAACTGTTATTAAATATTAGGTATGATTCATAATAGGACAGTGTACATATTACCAAACGAGTTACTTCCTAAGCGGTACGACAATGATAACGGGTAAACCTTTTCGCACGAAAAGAGAATCCTTATTCTACTTTGTATTATTTTATTCTGTTATAATTGAAATTAATGTTTTTAATAGTAAGAAACTAACTGCTAACAAAGAAGATCAAAATTATTTTTGCATAAAACTACATAAAAATGGCAACTCGGCTAGGACGCGACATTTTCTTTTGCCCAAGAAACGAGAATTCAACAATGTTGAACAAAACACTGCTTAGTGCCAAGGTCTCGAGTTCCGGTGCCACAGAATATCTAATTCTGCTTCTTGTTGGCTGTCCTCAAGTTTCTTGTAGACTTGACATTGTATCATGATAGTGGGAAATTATACAGCGTGTAAAGAACAACTATTTTAATACTACAAGACTTTCATACAAATGAATTTCTTGTTTCTTTTTTGCAATACATAGCCCTCCTTATCGATTTCAATAACAGCGACCCTTTGAGAGTAGTTCCTAGCGTGTGCCTTAATATAACTCGTCATACCGAATTTGTCTTAAATGCCCGATCACAAACAGAACTATAAAGTTGGCTTGCAGAGATGAAAGTATAGGTAAAGAAGGGCTTAGGTCTCTCTCTACGTTTTTCAGTTAATGTTTCAAGTCGCTTTTGTTCCAATGTTTTCGACTTATATGACGCGAGCCTCTCCTAACCTTGAACATATCCAGCGAAGATGTTGACCACCATGCTTCCGTTATTATTCAAACACATCCAGATAATATTTTTTTATGTTAAAGGACGAATAGATCTTCCAATAACTTTTTATTTGATATAGCAGTGTACACAACGACACACGAACATTATTCAATATATCGATTACTTTATCAAAGCAACTCCATATACACACAAATTATTGTTAATTCTTGTGCTATACTTTTGAATTTTATATAGAACGCTCGCTCCTTACATCGGCGTACGTAATTAATGCAAACATAACGACGTTCACGTCACTAAATATAGGTACCATTTTGCCGCCCAGCTTGGAACCAAATCGAGATTATATGTTTCTTAATACCTAGGTACTTTCTAAATATTCATTAAGTAAGAAATAAATAAAAAATCATTTATTTTCCAAATTCTAGATACCCAGGCCAATCTACACTATTGAGGTAATTGTGGCAATTTGCCCAATGGGAATGGTTGCATGTTAAACACAAACGTTAAGGCTACAAACTTACCACGCAAATTTTATAATGCTTGGAAATTTAGGTGACAAAGTGAATCACAACTTTACGTTTAATTTAATGACATGCAAGCAAGTGTTTTATACAACACAAGAAACAAAACTAAAACATATTCAATTTTTTATCACACAGCCACACACAAGCATGAACTGTTAAGTTGAAAAAGAAATAAGTACCAAGATTTTTACCGTTACATTAATAACCGTATGTATTAATAGACGAATGTATTAACACGCTGCATTTATGCAAATACCAATAAGTTATTACACTTCACCCCTTAAAACTTCATTAAATACTCTGATGAAATTAAAACACACACCTAGAAAATCACATTTCACAAATAAAACTTTATTAGTATCAGCATAATTCAAGAACTCACGATAATGATTGATCATTTGAAAATATTTCAATTTTCAATGTTAGGTTTCCACAAAGCACCAGCACAACACCGAAACCCCCAGCGCGGACCAAAAAGGAATCAAAAGACGACTCCAAGCCCAATGATTCCAAAGAAAGTACTCCAGAAACACAAAAACCTCCAAATTTCTGTCAAAAACTCATGGGCACTTGCAAGAAGTGCTGCACTTGCTGTATCAAACCAGAAAACGATGAGAAAGAGAAGAAAGACGTGGAAGCCGCCGTGGAAGGGAAACAGAAAGGATTTATGAGCAAGTTAAATTGGTGTAAGAAGGAAGAGAAAGAAGACAGAGATATAGAGATAGCAGCAGGAAAAGTGAGTATAACACCTTTTACTTCTGTACGTGTAATATGTAAACTCTGTATATTTTTGTAAATGAGCATTGCATTGAGCCGAACGGCTTTAGACACACCGGACAGTGGCCTAACCGTTAAATCTAAGGCTGCCAACAAATGAACTACACGTCTGCAGTCGCGATCAACTGCAACCGTCAGCTGCAGTCGATGTGGACTATAGTCCGAGAAGCAGAAAATCCATTAATTCTTAAGATAATAAAATGTTTTTTTCCTGAAACAATTAGATCTTTAGCAATAACGGTAAAAGGTATCGATTACTTGAGGGCTTAATGAACTTTAATGGTAAAACAAAAACACGATTGGTGTAACTTTTCTCGGCAGATCTAAATAATTTGCAGAATCCTCAAAACATTTTCCTTTGTAATGGCACCTTTGTTTACATTTTTAATCGCAAACTCCACCTCAGATTAGCCAGCGATTACCAACATGAATTAATTGACAAATTGAACGTGATAATATCGTGATATGTGTATTAATTACCTTTACACGATTTGGGATCGTAATTGTTTTGAATGCAGTAATAAACTACAAGTAATATCTTCCATTTAATTTTCAACATCGACAAATACACTGAACTTCTGAAATAGGCGCGCGATACCTGCTTGACGGCAGTGTCGACTGCATGCTGTTGCATCAACTTCACACATGCATTCTGTCTAGTAATAACCTACGAGGAAACTGAAAACAATGTGGAATATTTTTTTAAATTTTGAAAAAGAGGATGAGAGTGATGGAATTCTTTTTTCACGTAACGAATTGGGTATATTTTTATTCATAAAAATTGAAATAAAGTTATTGGTTGGGTTTAATAAGGTCACATAAAAAGAACTAATAGTAGGTTTTGTAAGTGAAGAAAAATTACTGAATAAATGAACTTGAACAACGAAGTTTCAAGGACAGTACCGAGTAACTATGATTTCTAGCGTGAGATAGCGCAATTTAAACTTAGAGTATTAATTTTTTTTTCTTATTTCTGTCATGAACATGTTAAATATAAGCAATAGTTAGTTTCACAGTTGCACTTTCAAATAACTTTTATTATTACCGCCATTCTATTTCAAACACCATGATGGTTATTCCTTTTCTGTCTTTTACTGAACTAAGTCGTGTGTTTGCTGTTAAAAATAGTGTTGCTATTTCTCGATAAGATCACTTTAATTGTTAATTATTTTTAACAACAAAAAAAGTAGTACTGCCTCTAGTTAATACTAATATGTTATTCCGTGAATGAAGGTAAATTAATTGCCTTTGAAAATGAAACTACTCTTGCGAATCTAAATCGCATTATGTTTATTTGTCTAAACAAACCAACGTCATTGCCTTTAGGTCAAATAATAAGTGCATTATTTTCGTCGTTATTGTAAATTTCCCATGTTTGTATTGAA
Source organism: Hyposmocoma kahamanoa (assembly GCF_003589595.1). Classification (NCBI taxonomy): domain Eukaryota; kingdom Metazoa; phylum Arthropoda; class Insecta; order Lepidoptera; family Cosmopterigidae; genus Hyposmocoma; species Hyposmocoma kahamanoa. The sequence goes on from NW_020653757.1 coordinate 1,821,847, forward strand.
GAGGATGTGGTATTTAATTCAACAAGTTTAATTAAACAAAAAATCATGCTAAATGTCAAAATTCTCTCCAGGCAGCGTCAATAGAGTTCGAAAGCGAGACGAAGCGCAAACGCAAATTTCGGGACATAATGTGCGGATGCTGCGGCAGTCGGCGACGCGTGAGTGATATCCCAGACCCCCCGCGACACGTCGCTGACCTCACGGCGCCCGCTGTCGTCGGAGACACTGGCTGTTGCGGAAGCAAAAGGGATGTCGAGAGACGAGATAGTATATTGAGCGACAGACCTCCCACCACGTGAGTATGAACCTAGTTCTGAACAATAATCAAGGAATGTTTCTGAAGATGATTTTTTCCAAAAGAGACGACCCACATTGGGCGCCATTGTTATTTTCAAAGGAAAAGTACCTTATTTTCAGTCACATTGCAAGTTGTGGGTGCTTAAAATTGTACAAGCCTAACATTTACAGATTTTTTTTTATTTGGCGCAGGTGTTGCAACAATAGATTATTTACATGGATGCGAGGGACCTGCCGGAGGAATCAGTCTACAGATGAGGTTCCTGCCAGCAGAAGGCAGAGTCTTTTCTCTAAGAACAAGAGTCTCTCGCCGACATTACCGCCTGAGGTAAGCCTATTTAAGATATACAGCATATTTTGTAACAAACATGTCTGGCGCGTGCTGCCGCGTCCTGAACTGGCCGTGAGCACGTGTTTAAGAGGGCCTCTCACGCGTGGTTCTCTCACGACAGATTAGTTGGTTAGACAAGTTAAAAAATTAACCAGTTTAAGTGTACGGCCCCGTAAACGCGGCATGGTCGTATAACGCCCGTCCACCATCGCGGGGAGCTCGCTTCACGCCTGCCACACATGTTGTCATCAGCACACACTAAATAGCTCTTGTCGCGGTTCTAGGGACTTGTCGTAGTGTTTAGTAACTACTAACATATAATCTGGCAAATAAAGTTGCTTTAATCGAGAAAACAACTTTCACTGGTAACAATGTCGATGTATCTACCAACGTGAAAAGTAAAAACAAATCCAAGAATTTCATTACCATTTCTTAGTTATAATTGCCTTGTCGAAAAGGTCTTACTACAAACGAGTGTATATCGTGCCAGTAGGAGGAGTTTTGTTAAAACACCGTAAAGTAAATTAATGAATTGTAAACGAAGCATTTTAAAGAGAAAAATAATAACATATAAATAATTACACTATTGTAAAAGGGCTAGGAAGTTAGGTTTGGAAAACGTAAAAATGTAATACAACAGCGACTGGTAACATTTTTCAATTTTTATTATACAACAACATAAATTAATAAGCCCAACATTTCTTTGTTTTTTTAATATAAATACTATGTAATAATGTGGGTTAATTAAAAATAATTACCAAACGAAGATCTTATGTACAATATTTTGCGATTTAAAATAATATAGACGAAGGCAAAAAGGTCAATAATAATTGTATCGAAGTACTATAAAAATATATAAACCGCGTGTAAAAATGTACCTTACAAGTTTTGCTCAATATTTCTACGCCATATTGACCGCGACAATTTCTGACCGCTCGCATAATGTAGTCGGTAACACGCAATCTGAAATCGAAACTTGACTCACAAGGACTGTTATTTCTGACTCACCGTCAAAGCAAACTGTAATGGTGTGATGTAGAAAGTATGACCTTTGTTATTCATTAGGTTACTAATTATGGCGCCCAACGAGGGTCTGATAAATCGTATGTATGACACTTGTTAAAATTTCACGCATTAAACTTTCGCTTTGACAGATTATAATAGTGAGGTCAAATCTCAATTCATTATCGACAAAAATATAATCAAATGCGAGTCGCATCTATAAGTTTTCATATTTATATTATAACTAGTATGCAAGGGGTAGCTGATTAAAGAGTTTTAATAACACGAAAATAAAAATGTTTACTTAATATATCGTTAATTCGAAACTGCTTTGTTTTGCATTGAGCTTTGACGCGAGTTTGCCGGAGGTAGAAGTTGCGCTGGCCAGCGATCCTATAAGTGACGATCGTAAGATTTCATTTTGAAACATTCCGAATTTCGATAAACAAATGCCAAGTTGTGTCGTAAAATTACACATTTCATAAATTTTACTGTACGTGACTATTGACAACTATGTACAACAATTAGCTCCTTCAACGCAGTTATGAATTAATACGAAACTTGATGAGCGGACGAACGCCAAACCGGATGGCCGTTTATAGCGTGCCGGTACGTTAAGTATATTTATTGAATAAATCTGCATAAAACCCATACACAAGAAACAGTATTTGTAACTACTTTTGAATGTGGCGCCTTTACAACGACCATTGTAAATTGCCACTTTTTTAAACTGTATTTTTATCACTATGTAAATTTCTTATCAATAGTAGGGTTAGCGGTTACTTTTCAATTGAGAGGTCGTCAGTTTGAATCCCCCTGGCGGCATGACTTTAATTTCTAAGTTACGTACATTAAATATATTTCGTTAACGGTGATCCTTCACCGTCCTCCAATCGTGATGAAAACCGCATGTTCACTGCTTCCTTAGCACCTGTGCTCATTAGTTGGACGTATAATATATTAAAGATGAAATTATAGTAATACATTTATTTAGCTCGTAATTTAAATAACAACGAAAATTGTAAACAGGTTTATTGTCCTATTAAGAATAAATGATCTGAAATCGGAATGCGTTCGCTTGACCCGCGTTGCGGGAATCTGTGCGCACCCTTATGGGGTAGTTAGACGCACGTGGGGTATATGAGTGCATTGCTTACTCATTGACAAATTAAATATAACAATAAAGTATTATTTATTTAAAAAACCTAAATATGTTTGAATTGTATTGTTGATATTACTTGCTACATGTAATACAAAAATATTAAAAATAGAAAAAAATCTTATTAATTACGGTGTGTAATTACACACCGGGCAAGGGTAGGTACGCATGCGCACACTTATCGCGCACTTTTAAATGAATAAATAATCGCATAATATTTGGAACCTAATATAACCTGAAACTTTTTTCGAAATATAACGTAAATCTGTTCATAATTAAAAAAAACAACTTATTTATTTAGTAAATGAAACTATTTTTCCGGATTTAAATCGCGTATATTTGTTTGACTCAACCACCAACCACGGTTTACTTAACCGTGACCATGGGACCTGTAAAGGGCCCGAAATGTCGGTTTGTTTGAAAAAACAAATATACGCAATTTAAATCCGGAAAAATAGTTTCATTTCCTGTGTGTAACAATCGACCGTAGAACACCGCATGCACAATAATCTGTTTATTTATTTGTTTTTTTACAAAATTTTAATATTGTATTAAAAAATTCTATTAAAAAAATACTTATGAAATAATACTCATTAAGAGAGTAAAGAGAATCTATAACTATTAGTGCAATACAAGTCCTTTAAGTAAGTTCAGAGACATAGTAGCCAAATCAGCTGAATAGTAATATTGCATATAAAATGTATACATCCGAGAGAGGGAACAGTGTAATCGGAGATTAGTGCGATGTTTTGGAATGCAAAACTACTTAAAAACCCCAGTGACTAATTTCTTCAAAAAAGCAAAGTCGTGCATTTTGCGTCTTGTTTCAAGCGTAGTAAACCCAAAATGGTTTAAACGATCTGTATATGAGTTGAGTTTGTTGGCCATATTGCAGCCGTAAGCTAAGTGATACATGAATCTTTTCTGAAGTTTCTCAATTCTTATGCTATGAACATTGTAGCACGGTGACCAGGCTACTCTGCAATACTCCAAATGACTCCTAACCAAAGAGTTGTACATTATAAATTTAACTGTTGGTTTTTTAAAGTTCTTACATTCTCTTAACACAAATCCGAGCGTTCTTGAAGCCTTTGCAACAATATTGTCGATATGTTTGTGAACTTAATCTTTTTATGAAAGTAAACGTATACCATCCAATTCTACAAGAGTTTCTCCCATAAAGTTATATTTAGTAGGTATAATGTATTTGTTTCTAGTAAATTTAACGTGATTGCATTTCTTAATGTTTAAAGCCATCCTGTTCCTTTTGCACCAACTTGTAAGCTTACTGAGATCATCCTGAAAAAGAGCTGAGTCAGTTAAGTCTTGAATAGACTTTATGGCCTTAAGATCGCCGCAAATAAATATATTTTTGAATCGAGAAAACATGTATAGATATCGTTGATAAACAGTATGAAAAGGTAAGGACCCTGTATGATTCTCTGAACGTCTAAGATTGGAGTATTATTAAGTAGAGTAGGATATAGAGTTGACGCAAACCACAGTATCCGTAATAAGTTGATGTATTAAGTAAAAAGTGTACAGTATAGTTTTGAATGCTTATCTGTGGCCGATCGCTAGTGCAGCGAGTTGTCAACTGTCTTTTATGAGCATTTACACGTGCAATATGTAGGTTGTTAAGTTAGCAAAGTATTGTACGGTGCAAAAAACCGTACAGACCCAAATGAGATCCTTGCGGAATGCCAGACGTTGCCGCGTAAGGATTTGAGCTAAAATCGTTTATCATTACACTGAGATTGCGCCTGGATTGATAAGAATCGAACCAACTCAGCAAGAGTCCCACTATACCGCATCTCTTTAACTTATTGATTAAGATACCATGATGCACTGTGTCAAACGCCTTGCTGAAGTCGGTATAAACCGCATCCACCCGGCATCTAATGCCTCCGCGAGATCTTCAGCGTATGTCGTTGAATTTGTTGCTGTAGACCTATTTTTCACAAAATCGTGTTGGCTGTTCATCAAAAGTAGAGACATATGCCAAGATAAAATTGGACAAATTATAGCTTCCAATACCTTTGCTAATGTAGAAAGTATTGCAATGGGCCTGTAGTTGGATACTATCGATTTGTCTCCACTCTTACAAACCGGAATTATTTTGGTATTTTTCCAAGCTACTGGAAAGACACCACTATGCAAGGATTTATTAAAGATGACTGTAATAGGAACTGATAGTCTATCGGCGTTACGAGATAAGAAAATTGGAGGAATGTTGTCAGGACCAGATCCTTTATTCAAATCTAAATCCTTTAGAGCTTTACACACCTGCATTTCCGTAATAGTTATTGTACTCAGCGCACTATTACTGCCGCAACCATTAGACTCGGTACACTTTACTTCCTCCTATGAGATGAAAGATACAGGTATTACATTGCTTGCTGAGATACAAAATCTATGAAATATAAACAACAAAAACAGATTTTTACTTAAAAAAGGTTTACCCGTGACCATGTGTCAAATCGGAACTAATTAGCCACTCAAGAGCCTTGATTTAACCCAAAACAAAATGCCTACCTCTCTTCCTCCGTTCCAGAGATATAGCTCCTAGCTATAGAAAGATTCGTCTCCCAAATTCTGGACAAAAATAAATCAATTTAGAGAGAAATATTGTGATGTAAGACGATTGTACAACGTGTCCATTTAGAAGGTGCGATAAATTTGTTTAGTCAGTAATTACGTTTGAGCCACTTCCTTTGCGTGAGGCTTATGACTTTTCTTCCTCGATTCTAATCTTTTCATAACGAATTAAACTGTAATCGCTTTACGGTCTATGTGTTCCGTCGACAATGTTTTTTGTAGAAGAACACACATTCTTTTGTAAATAACAACAGGGTCAGTGTAACAGAATCACGTTTTTGCATAGGTACGTATGTATATAAAAACGCTTCACGTCCTTTTCCTATCGGGGTGGCCAGAGATCATAGCCTTTCACTTTATTAGAAGCAGTAGGGCTCCTTGAGAAAGAGTTCGTCTTAGGAAGTACGGCCACCTTACCTATTTCTGCCGCCAAACAGTAATATGAGCATTGTTGCCTTGTTTGGTTTTGTTTTTTTTAATAATATCAAGTGACGGGACGAACAAGTCGTACGCCTGATGGCAAGCTACATGCCTGTCCATAACAAGTGCAGTGCCACTCAGAGCTTTAAATCGCAAAGATCTGCTGCCTCTGCGCCCGTCACCCAGAGACATAAGTTGATAAGTCCTATGTGCCAGTAATTTCACCAGGACCCTTACCCTTCAAAACCGGAACGCAGTAATGCTATCATTACTGCTTGGCGGTAGAAATAGGTAAGGTGACGGTACTACCCTGGACGAACTCTTTCGCAAGGAGCTCTACTGCTACTAAATCCTTTTAGTTTTGACCCTATGTAACAACTACCACGTCCACAGTCAATGTTGTACACGTCAGGTGTTGAGGTGATAAGACATCCTTGGCGTTACCCACCATGTTGTTTAAAACGGAGCCGATCTTGGCCGTTATTCCTTTGATATAGGGCAAGTAGGCTGGACGTCTACTCACAACCACAATATTTTATTGAAAAATAGCTTAGTAACACAAGGACGCCTTTTCTAGTATACAATAAGTAAATTGCTTTGATTTTGTTGGTACAGTCGGAACATAAAGCGCATTGTCAGCATTTCCACTAAACCTGTCATATATCATAAACATAATATTAGGAGATTAGTATTATAGCACTATAAACATTAATAAAACTTACCTGTACTTATGCATGCTACATCTGGTAGTCTTGCAGTTCCGAAAAAGTGTAACCTAAATCGTAGATATGACAACGCACATATCGAAGCGACAGTACCTAATCAATTGAATAGAAGGGAATGGCAAAATATTTGTATGCTTTCCTATTTAGTGTCTATTTGAAAGTTTGTACGATAACTTCGTTGACGGAATCAGTAGAATTATATTTATTACAAAACTCGCGGAAGAAGAAAAATATACACAATACAACCGTTACACGCGGGACCAGTACCCAATTGTTTCGATTAAGGCATAATTTTTATAAAGAAGCAATAAAAATGTCGTACATGGCGACCCCCGTTCCGTCGCCGCAGCCATCGCGCCGCTTGCACGCCTCGCCTGCGCCCTCACGTCATTCCATGCGCATATCTACGGATCTTATGAAAAAAGACACTGATTTGGACGAAGAACTTGAGGTATAGCTGTATGGCTTTTTCCTGGTATTAAACTTGGTATTTCAGTGTGCATATGCGGTGCCACGAGGCTAGCTGCCATCATGCTCTGAGTTGCTGTCGATTTGCAGAGAGATTTCCACGGCAGCATACCTTATACGCAATCATCCGTCGGGCTCTAGTTTCAGCAAATATTCCATGCGTGCTGGAACCTCCAGCTCTCAGTCAACCAGATGGGAAAAGACCCGACGGAATGACTCTGGTACCGTTTGAGATGGGTAGGTGTCTCCTGTGGGATGCAACATGCGTTTGCAGTTTCGCATCTCAGTGGCATAGTCACTTCAGCTGGTGCAGCGCCTAAGTCCGCTGCTCTCAAGAAACGAGACAAATTTCGGGATTTGGAAATTCGTTACATTTTAATTCCGCTTGTTATTGACACGGCGTTTTGGGGTAGCGATGCGATATAGTTTGTAGCGGAAATCGGGCGACGGCAAAGAGAGAGTGGAGATGACTGCCGCGCCTGGTTATTCTTGGCGCAAAGATTGTCCATTGCCACACAGCAAAGAAATGCGCCAAGCGCGCGGATCAGTCAGAGCGGGCTTTTTAATAAAACATCGAATATGTTTTTCAGTGTGTAATTGAAAAATATTATTCGTGAAATTTTTCAATACTTTAAAATAGCTATACCTGTTGCACTGGTGAGGGAACTTTTTTTACCTTTGATAAATGTAACCAAAGGTACAAATCATATCGAGTTCTTAGGTTTTCGCGATTGTTATACCTACACATTGAAAATTATGCTTTTTTTCTCGGATGTAAATCAAGTAGGTATATATTTCTTTTATTAAACAAACTGAGTCAGCATTTAGTACGGGACCTCTAAAGAGCCCCGTTTGTTTAAAAAAAAATTATCGAATCTAAGTCCGAGAAAAAAAATGGTTTCATTTTCAAAGATACTTAAATTCGTATTAAGTTGGTACCTATCGTTGAAATGGTCTGGGGTTTTGGCGAACAACAGGTATACTTATCATAAATATATATACAGTCGGTGCAATCCCTTAAGTATCCACAATTTGTACTAAATGCTATACAAATAGTGGATACTTAAGTGAGGGCACCGACTGTACATAATATAATTGTTTGCTGTTGAACAACAGACTGACTGACTGAAGAATCACCTGTTTAACACTAAATCAAATAAAAATCAATTGAAATTTATGTGATTCAGGACACCCGCACGAAATTGGACCCTTCCTTGGTGGAGCACACGAGTGTGATGCGAGGCGCTATCCCGGTGCTGCCCATAGCTCTCGCCTTCATGTGCTTAGTTTGCAACGTGCTCATACCTGGCCTTGGTAAGTCCTGTATCGGAATTAATCATCATTATTCGAAACTTCTCCAGGGCCATAGACCCAGGAGACTAAAGTTCCACGAGAGGCAAAACGTTTCTTGTGTGTTGTGTGTGTGTTTAAATTAAACAAAACATAGGCGACGGTTACATCGTATCAGGTCAATTGACTGAGTTTTTCCCGGTTTAGAAACAATAAACAATGTTTTCAAGTACGTTTCGCAATAATTAATAATTTGATTTGCTAGTACAGGCTACACTGTGTACATTCGAGGTGTCTTTCAAAACTTTCCACAATCAAATTTTTAATTAAAAGATAACAATGTTAATGTCATATTAAAAAAATTCTCGCTGCCTTAATTATTATTATATATGTTGCTAAATGCCTCGGTGGCCGAATGGTTACCATCCTGGACTGCCACGCAGAGGTCTCGGATTTGATTCGAGGATGAGAATGAGAAATAATGGAATGGCCTACATTTATTTCTCTCGTGAGTTTGGTTGTAATATGTGCTTGTCTAAGTGTGTACCCGCGACAGTTTTCTAGCTAAAAACATAAATAAAAAAGAATGTTGCCATATTTATTGTACAGTATTTGATTCAATTATCAACGAAGTCACAGAAACAGTCATTAGGAATATTAAATATTTTCGACTATCTTTCTCTTTATATATATTATTCCATCATTTTTCTGTTATCAAATATTTGCTTCTTTTTTAATTAATGTGTACAATCTTTTTGCTGCCTCCTCGTCGTTAGCCGCTCTCCGGCATTCACCAAATGACTCTGTGATCCCATCTCTATTGATGCATACGACAGGTGTGCCCATTCCAGTCCCATTTCAGCTTGGCGGTCCTTTTTCGATAATCGACTACGAGTGTCTTCGAGCGCAGAGTAGTGTTCCGGGATTCTATACATCCTCTTTACACCTTTACATGGCTCTTTCGCAAACCTTGATCTTGGACCAAATTTTCGATCAGGGACCGTGTTTGAACACCGCCGGAGCTCATCCTGAGGGCAGGATGGTCATGCCGACGAGTTTTCGCTTAAGTGTGATTGGAAAGTTTCCCTTCAAAAGCTCTTTTATGGACCAGCAGCTCTCCTTGAGAGCTTTATCTTTCACGTAGAAATTATTAAGATATAATTTACCTTGATGATCCATTGAGTCAGTGAGTTGACCCTTTAGGACAACACTATTTTTATTACATCAAAGACTAGCAACCCACTACCGGTCATATGAAAATATTTTGGTTTTGTTAAAACGTTGGTTATTGGTTTCAGGTACAATATTTAGTGGCATGTTCTGCCTGTGCTTTGGTATACCAAGATTCGGTGTTCACGACGGAGCTAAACATAGAATAGGTATGTTTTGTACAAATCACCTTCAATACCAAAATATTACATTAAAATAACTAATAAGAACTCCACGATTTGGTTTTCGCTTTTAAAGACCCCTTCGGTCACAAAGTTTGAATTGGGTCTACTCCTTCCAGGTTCATTCTTTATCAACTTACTGGTTGGATGTGGGCAACTCTTCACCGTGCTGTTCTGCCTGGTGGGGTGGGGATGGTCCATCTGGTGGGGTGTCATTATTATCAAGATATCACGTAAGTACAGGTTTCTTATGTTTCAACGAATATACACTACCGAGATGAAATTTGGATTTTCAATAACCTAAAATAAAACACAACGAAGGCCCACGATGGGCGCCAGTTTTCCTAAATAACAAACAATTATAAATTTGATGATATTTCAGGTAAATACCGCAAACTAAAAGCAGAAGCAGCAGCCGAAGAAGCCGAAGCAGCTGAGGCAGCAGCGCCTCCAATAACGGCTAACAACCACACATAATCTTTACATAACCTTAATGAAAAGCATATTAATTAGTACTGACTACAAATGAGTGAAAGACATTATATGGATCCATGAATCGGATTTTAACGCGTTCTCGGGCCTCGCCCTCACAACGTAGACTGCCCGTATAATACCTGTGTAAGTGTTAGCCAGAAGTCCAGAAATAGTTAAGATCTTGGCAATAGCCAATAAGAATAACTGGTGAATAGCGGCACACAATTACACGTGAAACCTTTAATAAAATATTGAAAATTACACCTAATTTTACCTAAGTTCGCGGTCCATTCTTTAGTAGCGATTGGTAGACAGAAGATGTAATGAGACAGAAGAAAAGCATAAATATCTGCCTTCCTTCGATTAAATTTGGACACACGTGTAAAATGTGTGACGAAAACTTTTAACTAAACTAAACCAGTCATGATTAGGCTGTTTGCTCTCAAGTACAGAAGCTGGCGACGCGGTTCCATTCTTAAACTTCTTTAAGGGGCCATTCTGCACTGTAGTATTCACGCCTTGAATAATGCTGGTTGAAATTGGATAGGTCTCTAGTTTTTTTCATAGGAGACCGAAACGTCGTTTTCAATTGTGATTTGAACTTCTGACCGCTGATAAACAATAATTTATAAATAAAATTATCAAAAAATAAGTCGAAAAGACGTAAAATTGAAAATTATCTGCTGGTCAGACATAAAACAAATTGTTACCATGAAATGCATGGTTTTGAAATTTAACTTCCATAACGAAGTTTTCCGGCCCGTAGTGGTCTTTTTAAAATTGTAGTTTTTAATGTACACCTGAATATTGTGTCTTAATTTGACCAAGGTGATATCATATTCTGAATAGCTGCATCTCGATTACAGCAGTTTGTTGCGTTTGATTATATTGCGAAGCATTCGGCTTGGTACCGACAAGGTATGCCTATGTAGCAAACCTACCTCGCACTTCAGCGGTCATTTGCAGGTGATGAAGGAACTACGGAACAAGTACGGGACTGTCTCATGTTCCTCGCTGCGCGAACGAGATGCGTATGCGCAACAACCGTGCGCGCAAGAAAGAAGCCTGTTTCGCCAGCGTGCAGGTTGGAGCGCTAAGTTTTGTGGTCCAATTTCCATAAGCGGAGCGGGAGCGTTTAGGCTGTAAGGTGTTGGCCCAAGGTAAACCGTTGGCACAAAGTAATCTACATCTTTTGCTCTGTGTGTTTGGAGCAACCGCCGCTGCAACTCTTTCAAGCCTTGATCAAATTAAGACCACAAATTAAGCCCCAAGTGCTTCAAAAAGTATTATACACAATCATGATTATACGTAAGAAAAATGTACACAAGATAGAAACTTACACTATCTTTAAGAAACAAAATTTTTCAACTTCTATCTTGTGCTGTAGTTATTAAATACAAAAAAACATAGACTTTAAGACCTTTTTGTATATGACCAAATAATAAGAATAACTTTTTTGACATGTAGAATTCACTAACTTTTTAAATGTAGAAGTAACTGTAGACCTTTGACAATATTAACTATTGATTTAATTGTTAATAACATTCATTATTATTTAATTAATTTAGATTTATCGGTTAATTGAAAAGTTCACCAATTCGGTTGTGAATTTAAAAAAATAATATGTTTGTGACGAATGAATGTAATTCATGAAATAAATTGTAACTAAATCGGCGCTATGCGAAAGTACTAATAACTATACTTGGTGTCGATATTTCTGAAACTAACATTGTTTAATATCAATTTTTACTCCTAGACTTTAGACTAAAAGGACAAGCAAAACTGGTCGATTACGTAAATTTAGGCCCGTATTGATAAATACATATAAAAACTGGATCGACATTAATCAACTACTAATATATATAATATGATTAATATATATCACCCGAGTGCATATCGACTATTACCTTAACTGCGTATCATTGAGAGTTGTCAAAACGTGCACGTCACCACCATCATCATCGTCAACCCACTAATACGTCCCACTGCTGGGCACTGATCTCCTCTCAGGCGAAGGTTTAAGCCATAGTCCGCCATGCTGGCCCAATGCCGGTTATGACTTCGCACATTTTCTGAGGGTTGTGAACTTTCTTCAGGTTTCCTCACGATATTTTCCTTCACCGAAACACTCTAAATATTTTTAAAGTTAATTACGCACTTAAGTTCCGAAAAACTGAAGAGGTGGACCCGGATTCCAACCCACGGCCTTTGCATAACAGGCAGTAGGTCAAACAATTATTCTGCCACGGCTTCTACGTATTTACAAAACCAATACTTAAACTACGGCTCTAGGATCCTTGTTAAGTCCCAAACAATTAAGTGCCTTAGTCTTGCAAGGGTAGATGCCGATGATTAAAATGGGACCACTATGGAGGTGTCCTCTTTCCAACAAAAGAAAAAAAAAGAAAAAAAAAAGAATCATGAAAATCGGTTCACAAATACCGGAGTTATCGCGTAACATACATACAAAAAAAACACAGTCGAATTGAGAACCTCCTCCTTTTTTTGAGGTCGGGTAAAAACGGGAAAGTTTCAGATCAATTTCCAGACCAGAGAAGCTGTTTAATAATACGGGCCTTATTGATTAATGTAATCATATGTGTTTACGTTTATGTAATGATTATCATAGAAAAACATAAGGGTGCGTACATATCCGGCGAGTGCGCCGCGAACGCGCTGCACGCGCGCTACTCGCGTGGGATTAAATACATGTAAATTTATGTGGCGCGCGAACAGATCGCACAACGTTAAAGCCATAATTACATTTGTCTCGCGTGTCGTGTCGTGACGCGTCAGAACGGTATCTGTTTCATACACCCAGCACAAGCCGTTACGTCAGATTGCGATACACTAATATAAATCCAACCATATTAAATGTATGAGACCGATACCGTTCTGACACGTCACGACACGACACGTCAGACAAATGTAAATCCGGCTTAATGCACGTGTGCAGCTCGCGAGCCTATCGCAAACAGGCGCATTTGCGGCGCTTTCGCCAGATCTGTAAACACCCTAAACATATGTACAATACAGCAATTAGATTTGCGATTGCTACACATTGGAAATAAAGCTATTTTAAAACAGTCAAAGACCTGTAAACAATTCGAAGCATGGGTTAGTTTCAAAAAAAATGTACGCAATTTTGCATCCGAAAAAATAGTTTAATTTCTGAAATATACAATCTTAACAATTTCACAGTAAGTATAGTAACAATCGACACCGTAAGTTGCGTTAATTTTAACGAGTTCTTCCAGTACAATGTTTAGTCACTAAATTTTATTAGGTTATTTTAACGTGTTGCCTACACCGACATTTTAGAAAAAGCGTTTGTTGTTGTAAATGGTGTTTTAAAAACCTGAAATGAAATTAACAAAAATACATCAATTTCTTTGATATTCCGCCAAAGTAAGTACCAAAGTACCAAGTACTCCGCAACTGGTTTTGATTGCCTAAATACCACGTAACGGCAAAGAAAAAATAAATAATGCACTAAATAAATAGCTGGTGTGGTGTAGGTATAGTTTTTAGTTAATTTACATTCAATAAATTATATTATAGTTGCTTGTACAATGATTAATCAATAAACAATTTACTTTGAAGCCAATCTGTTTTAATTTTTAATATTTGTCAACCTTTACGTCTATCAGCTGGACTGTACGAGTATGTCATGATGTGTCGTGTCATGATCAACTGCATGCAGTCGAAACTTCGGAAAGCTGGTAGCAGTAGAGCTCCTTGTGAGAGTTCGTCCACGAAAGTACTGCCACCTTACATATCTCTACCGCGAAACAGTAATGTGAGCATTACTGCGTTCCGGTTATGAAGAGTAAAGGTGACAAGCGCAGTGGCAGTGCCCCTGTAGTGGTATTGCAACTGTCATGGATAGGCGTTTCACTTACCACCAGGAAAAAACCTTTTATAAGAAAGACATTTTTGAATGAACGTCAATTTCGAAAATTCCAAACTAGTGCCGTCTCACTCACGCTGCAGGTGCTTTACAACGGAAAGAGACACGAACAAGTTTGTCGTTGGGCCTTCATTCGGTAAAACTATATACCTATTCAAAACAATCCGTTTAAGCCCATGAAACGGGGTAAAGTATATTTGGGAAAAGATTGGGATGCATTCTCCGATTCCTTCCGCTATGCCTATGTGCTGGATGATAGCGAAGATAAATAACAAAACTATAGACAAGTCCGTCATTGAGACAACACAATTGGAATTAAACCGCTGTGCTATCTAGATTATTGTTATATGCTATCGCAGCGTGTCTATTCCAGTGTGACCATGGTGGAGTTTTTTCAATTTGATTAGCCAGATCAAAAGTCGCGATTAAGTCGGTTCCAGTCGCTAAAAACTAGATATAGTCAGTCCGCCGTTCAAAAGTTATACCTAAGGGTGTTTCAATGTCCACGCTGGAATAAGCTTATTCCAGCGGCACCGTTTCTCAATCTCGAGAACCACAACACCTAGGTTAGCTCTGATTACACTGAAAAAGTCGATATTTATTAAGTTTTAATTGTAAAAAACTAGGTTTAGTCATTATGCTGTTTTAAAATTATTAAGGTGTTTTACTGTCCACTCTGGAATAAGCTTATTCCGGCGGCACCATTTTTCGATCTCGAGAATCACAGCCTGTCTTTGAAGGGGTCAAATGCTAGTCAAATGTAAATGAAAAACAATAATGTATATTTTACAATATCACTTTATTACAGGTCCACGATGTAATAATAAATAGCGGGTAAAATCTATGCCTGGCTACAAAATATTTGATATATTTCGTTCTACTATCTACTGATTATTAAACCTTCGATCAATACTGGCTGACTGACGACAAATCGTGCTAAATCACCAGCTGCAGTAAACCACATTTTTGTCATAACTCAATACACCGTATTTTATTGAATTTTCAAAAGCGAACGTTTTTGTTATTCATGAACGAAATTGACCACCACATAGCATGGTGAGTCACAAACACCAGAAATCACGTTCAAGAGGATCATATACCACATATATCTCTTAGAGGGGTATACGATCTATGGACTATCCACAAACAATGACGTACGAATCGTATGCCTAGTAGCCCTTGGTAACAATCTGCGAGTACATTAAGCAGATTGGCTAATAATTTTTCCACGATGGCAAACATATCCCATGCACAGTTCAGCATGGCTGCTACTTGTGGCGTGATCAAGTTCTGGGCCGCGATGGTATAGTGTATGTCATTGATTCCTATAAGATGAGATACTCTATCAGTATTTTCAAAGAGGTATGTCTGTTCTGCACACTTTTGACCTTGAAAATTCAGGAATGAGTTTCGAAAACTTGTAGCACTTAACATTTCACGTTAAACGTTAACGTCTAGCTGAATTTGAAAAGACGGGTAGGCGGTTGGTCTTTTTGGACATACTCAATCTGTGATCCGTGAAAAGCAGAATCCAAGGTTAACAATTTTTGCAGCCAGTAGCCATGATCGAAGTTCTCATATTATGTATTTTTCACGCAATACAGATAATTAATAAATTTTGATAACATATTATGACAAATATTAATTCTGAGATCCTACTTTAGACGTGTTGATAATTTTATGTCACATTTTAACAGTTAAAACGCGCTTGCTGGTAATCATGAAATTACATCACTGATGTAATTTTAACTGTGGCTATTGTCCTAACATCTCGTTATATATTACCAACACGTCTTCACAAAACCAAATGGTTACCACAACTGTAGTACCTATTGAACTCTAGGTTTCTCTAGAAAATAACATCTAAATAATGGAATATCTAATAATAAATGACAACTTCCATTACAAAAGTCATACATAAAAATAACCGTGTTTCCGTCATATGTAACTATTCTGGTTGATTTTTCTAATATAGTAATAAAGTAAAACTTCTATAGAACAACAATCAACAACCGTTATAGGTCTTCTATTTCTTTATGGAACTTTATGGCGCTGTGTACATAGCCAATCAGAGCACGTAAACGATATTGACATTTTATTGAACCGAACTCGCAACGAGTAATCCGCGAGTAATCGAGCCCCGATTTCACGAACACCTACCCACAAGTCTGAAAAGTGTTGCAAATGACGAAGTGTTTTGTTCCCGACTGAAAGACCTTTTATTGGATAATGAATTCTACAGTGTACAGGAATTTCTTTTAAAGAATTTGTAATTATATTTTTAATTTTGGACGTTTGTATTTTGAAAATATTTAAATTTTTATCTGTATTTTTGTAGTTCGTATTTTTCTTTATTTACCTTAATCATCATCATGTTATCCCTTGACATTATATTTCGAATTGTGATATTATGAAATTGATATTATGAAATAAATGATTATATTCTATTTGAAGGCGTTGATTGGCTGTTAACCGAAAATAGGCCAGAACACCATCTACTGACAGAAATTTTCAGTATTTGGTGACCACTCTTTATTGATATGAAACTCAAAATAACTGGGTCAGGTTCTAGTAGATACAAAACACAGGATACAAATTGGAAGACGAAAAATAGCCTCTTCCTAAACATGTTACAATATAAAAGTCCACTTATTTAGTAGATGGCGATTGTACTCATGACAAGTTTTTTATTTCACAAAAATAAGTTACAAAATTGTGCTCGGGCTCTCGGCCATTTGAGTTGACTACGGCAAAATGACAAACAGACAGGCAGAATTATTCGCGAGTTTAAAATTACTAACGTTTCTGCTACCATAAGTACGTGTACAGATGTAGTGAATAGGCATTGAAAATCAGGAAAACTCGAAAACCACGAAAATTTCCGAACGCTGTTTTTTTTATAATATAAAGTGACGGGACGAACAAGTCGTGCACCTGATGGTAAGCGACACGCCTGTCCATAACAGTTGCAGTGCCACTCAGAGCTTCAAATCGCAAAGATCTGAGGGGCACTGCCACTGCGCCCGTCACCCTGAGACATAAGTTGACAAGTCCCATGTGCCTGTAATTTCACCAATTCGCTGTTGCTGCGTCTATAAGCTATCGAATAAATGAACGTTGACTAATAAAGTTTCGTATTTAAATATCATAAATACATCAATCACTAATACGATATCATAAACTCGGCAACAACATTCGAGATTTATTGTGGTTTCCGGATTTCCCCGATGTTGAAAATCTATTCACTACATCTGTCTTGTCTTAGCAATCTGTAAATTTCAGCTTCACTGGAATCTGTAACCCACTTGTGGCAATTAAGCCAAATCTCCTTTATTCTAGTAGCGGTTTATCCGTATATTATTATCAAAGATTGATAAATATTTTACTGATTTTTACTTTACCTATATTAGAAAAAGCAACCACACGCGACCTAATTTTAAGCCATATACATGTACGAAGAAAAGCGATATCCATATTATTATTATTTAAAATTGCACACCGATTGCAAAGCGAACGTCCATTAAAACCAATAGCACCTGCCAATTTATTTATTAAACTGATTGACCATTTTTGTTTAAAATAATGGCGCCGTATTTTTTGAAAATAACTTTTATCCTCTTACTATAACTTTCTTAAATAAAAAGCAAAACTTTTCTTGGGTTTTTTTATTTCCGAAATTCATATAAAAAATTGATCGTGATAATTCATGTCAGTGGTTCGTGGTTTAAGATACTTTATGGTCTTTTTTTGAGATAATATGCAATTTCATAATGCATGAATTTGTCCACGTTATAATTTCGCTATAAGCTACTTATTTGCCAATATTTTATTTGTTAACGAAAAATTTAATAAATTCATTGCTGTTCAGCTATCACTGATTATATGATAGTGTTGAGGATAAAAGATATTCTGTTCAATAATAAAAATAATAATACTCAATATAAAATTATTTTTATATGATTAAAAAATAAAATTTGTAGCACATAAAATTTTGCACATTGCATTACACTTTGTCACAAACTTATTTTTGCACAAAAATAGTATTATTTTATAATAGTGAAATTTATTAATTAACGAAAGGTACTTTTCAACGCCACTCGCTAACGTACAAAAAATGTCATCTTTTAAATTAATAGTCATTTCGTGAAAAGGAGAATAAAGACTTGACAAAGCAGCTATTTGATAAAAAATATGTCAGATACGTCTCTTTGTCGAGACCTATGGCCAACAACGAATTATTACTATAGGTTAATATATCGTACCTCCGGTGAAACACAGCCTTAACAGCTAAAATTTGTGATCCCAAACCATGTTTAAAATGCAATTTATACGGAAAAACAGAGACGTTTTGAAATAGTATAACATTTAAGAGCTCTTCAAATGTGCTCAGTAACCCCTAATACAAAACTTTTAGTTCATTTTCTGTAAATTTAAAAAATGTAAATTAAGCCATTGTTTCGCCAGAGGTGTGGTATGTGTAAATGTCACAAGAGTCGCGTGTTATAGAAAAGTACCTTATTAGCACTACTTCTATGGGGACGATTGTAATTCATATTATTCTAGAACTTACATGGTGTAATTAAGCAGAGAGATACCTTATTTACGTCACTCGGAAAAATGGATTGAAATCCATATCACCCTTTAAAATATAATTGTTCCCCGTTTGGGGGGACGGGATTATCCCGAATAAGGGGTAATTAAATTGAAAGGGCTACACACATAGTAACCACTTCTAAGAGAATTATTATTAATGATTAAGAAATGGGTAGGCCGGGGCGTTGTTTTTTTGGTACTAACAAAGTGACGTAAAAATATATTAAGTTACACATAATTAACTTAATTTTATCGTACCTAGAAATTAAGTTACAGGATTACAGACACGACGCACCGAATGAAGGGATCACCGCATTTTTAGAAAGAGGTTTACCAGGCCAGTTTTTGACTATTATGACCTAGCACCCATTTCAGAAACCGTACTCGTGGCGGTTTAGGTGATTTAAAAAAAAATTTAATTCGTCTGTTTAGTTCAGGGCACGAGAAAGTAGTCATATGCATATGTATATGAAATTTAACAGCAAAAACCGCTAAACCAACTATTTACAAATTTAATAAAAAATAATAATTGATCGCATAAAAATGTCTCTACTTAAAAAAATAAAAGACTACTCTATGTAGCGTCAGTATAAAAACAATTATATTCTCTATGGCAAATTGTACTTATTTATCACCATTTACAAAAAAAGTATTCATTTACACAAGGGGAGTCGGGAGGAAGGTCTGGGATAATATTGAGGTACCACGATCAAGAGTAGAAACTCCCGATTTACAGCATAGCTATTGCCTCTCTTGGGTACCTTCCAACTTCCACAAGACAGGCAATGCCGGTACCTCTTAGGATTTAATGCAGGGATTAAAATTCTTTGGTAAACCTATATACCAAATATTAAAATTAAAAAATAAATTAAGCAATTTTAATTAAATAATATTCTAGAGCATAACATTTTTGTTATAAGATGTCACATAAAGGCTCACATGTTACTTTAGACAGTAGACGGCAGTAATTCTTTATAATGCTGTCTTTGATAACTGTAATGTCACAATTATACTCGAGAACATTAAATAATTAAAAGAAATAATAAAGGATAATGAAGCTAAAATATTAATTAAGAAATACGCCAAATAATTATATTTAAATATAGGAAACACTTGAGTATTATATGTTTCACAACATGTAAGGCCGTTTTTATATTAAAGTACAGTCGTCGACATATTAAGTGACGCTTTACCACCGTAATAACGATGGTTGGCATACAGTAGCACAAAATAAGTACTTGCATCATGTCGTCCTTAAGTAAGAATGAATTAAAGGTGTAGTGTAGTACTACTGCAATTCCATAGTTATTGTATTAATGTGTAATGTATTTACGAGAATAGCGTTCGGAAATATTGAGGTTTCCGACTTTTCTGTTCAATGTGTATTGTATGTGATTCACTACACTACCATGTCAAAACACTATGAATCCCTGTACGGTGTTTTGTAATTTCCTTACAACAAGAAGCTTGGCGGCTATCAATGCAAAACAAATTTATTACTTTTGCATTTATAGCTTATTTTGCAAAATACAATAATATTGGGTAGATAGAACGATAAGTTTTAGTAGCAGTATACGAGTAGCTCCGTGTGAAAATGGAATTTATTATTTCATCGAATCGTTTGAGAAAAGTACTATATATACCTCGGCGGGAATGGAATGCCTGACTCGTACTTTTAATAGTTTCGAGTGTATAGTCATACTCGACCGGCAATCCCTTATTATAGCAGTAGAGCTCGTTGTAGTAGCAGTAGAGCTCCTTGTCAAAGAGTTCGTCCAAAGAAGTACTGCCACGATACCTCAGATTTTTGCGATTTAAAGCTCTGAGTGGCACTGTAACAGACGTGTCGCTTACCATCTGGGGCACGACTTGTCCGTCACGTCATTTAGTATCATAAAATAATAATAATAATAATATATAACGTACTAAGTAAGTTACGTGCAATTTTTTTTGTTATTTACTTGAAAAAGAACAAAACCTAGAAAAATCCTTGTTGAAGCCTTTCCTTAAAATGCTACTTTTGATATTACGGTGTTGGTTTGACACGGTAGTATATCTGTGTTTACTTATGATACTTACAAAATTATACGTCATATATACCGTCAATTCGTGCTAAAATGGACACACGATAGAGAAGATGATAATGGTTCAGTAATTTACCCAACCAGCATTTATGCTGCTTGGTGGGCCATAGGAAAAAACCAGTGCCGAAGAGGGGAAATATGATTTTGAACAAAATACTCAATATGCCACCGTCTGTACTTGTGTAAGCACACTTTTTTTAATTATTTTTCGTACATCACCATTCGTAAATCTAATGGACTGGTCATTATCCAAACAATTTCTTTACATTTCATTTTTACAGCATTCACTACTACCTGCTACCTAATTTTGTCAATTTTCAATTCTATGATGAAAATAATAAGATTGACAAGTATAGCGAGTGCTTTGTGCATATAATTCACACATTCGGATTTCAATTATTTTTTTTTTAATTATGTTATCGCACTAGATACATACTATCTAAGACAGATTAAAATGACTTCGATATATAGAGTTAAATTTTATTAGTGTATACTATATTCTAACAGGCGTTGTATGATAGACAACTGACAAAACTTTCAAACAGAGAATACCGGATTTCGTTTCTACGAAACCAACAACATGTAGCCTAGGTATCGACAACATACTATTAAAATTTGAAAGTTGTAGTGTAGAGTATTTCAGACAAGGCTCGTTATGGTTCCCAGTTTTAAGTGCATTTTTTTAAATTATATTTTTAGATCTACTGTATACATTTTGCTTGCAACTAAAAACAAATAAACAACAACGTGTCTTGTAGTTTCAGCTGATATTTCCTTGTTTAAGGTCAACTATTTAATGTAAGAATCAATCAATTACTTGTCAAAATACAGTACACGAATAAAGTCTGTTATAATTACGACTGCGGCCGGAATCACTAAAAAAATTTAAATTCCGGCTCTTAATGAAAAAAAAACATCAATACAATAAAATGTATCGCCCTTACCTATACAAGCAATTATGACCATCACGGCGTATTTTAAATTTTATTCACTGAAGTATACAGTTGTTTTTCCTTTGTATTTCTACTTGTGATAGATTATGTTCTATCTCCGCGTCATCTGCTATCCTGTGAACAAGTTTATTTTATCATAAAAAGGCTGTTTTGGGTTCTGGAGTCATTGCACTTTTGACATCAATGTTTATGTTGTCGCTACAAGAAAGCAATTCTTTTATCATCATTAGTCCATAATACGTAATAACGGTCACGAGCGCCTGTAAAGAAAGGGTTTATATTATAGCATGGACGAAAAAGTCAAGAGGATCGCCAATTGCGATACAAGACAGCGTAGACGGGTATTTAGTACTTACTCGTACACCAGATGTCGCGATGAGTACCAAATATCTACTTTTGTAACTAATTTGTTTTACATTGACAAGCTGCAATTTATCAAAGCCACTCTAATTTCTAGTGATAACTAACCAATAACTAGATGATGCTTATTAGTGCCAGCAATCCATATTGACTAGGATTAGCGCAATCTATCCGTATTAGGAAGCGTTAATTTATAAATTAGTTTGTAACGTACAATGCCATCTATTGACACGATAATTTTATATGATGGTCAATATTTGAACGTCACAAGACAAAAACTGACTTTTTTTTAATATTAATGGCCTTACCTTCGCATTTAGCCAATGAAAGGGTTTTGAAAGCTGAATTACAGATTATGGAAGAGGTACGGAACTTGGATGAAAAAGGATTGGGAAGATGGGTAGTTGTTATAACATCGGCATACGTATTAAAGCTTGATATTATTATTTTCAATAAATAAGGCCAGAATATTGTAAACATTTTTCTTGCATAAATATATAAACTTGTTATGGATGTGGGGAATGGGACACTGATTGCCAGGAGTTCGGAAATGAAAGTATCGTGGTCAATTGAGGGGCAGGAGAAGAAGATATGATTTAGATCCCCATGGGCCCAAAATGAGCATGCAGGGTCAGAAACAATTTTGAGTTTGAACAGGTGGGCAAGAGTTGTCACGTGACCAAGTCGTAGTCTACAAATAATGGAGGTAGTTTTTTGTTAAATTTCATCTTGCTGAACCATGGCTTGCGAGAGATAAACTCTTGAGTCAAGCGAGTAGTGCTTCCCTTTGGAGGCATCTGCCATCCAGTTTCTATTCTAGTTATATTCCATATTAAAGAGAAATTAATTGACATCCACGATCATTTACATAATATAAACTATTTCCAAGTTATTGATCAGCGCGATCTGGATATCACGACGGAATTTTTGCCTTTTTCAAAGTTATCATCTGCAGTATGGAGATTATCAGTCCTCTTGTGTTATTGGTTATAGTTTGTTTTCCAACGTTTGTAAACCGTTTTCTACGCGCAGGTTTTTTCCATAGCCATGTTTTCCCTTGCCGTTAACGAGAGCTTAAATTTAGGCAAATATGAATTTTGAAACTAAAGTCATACGTATGTGTCGCTACAGGGACTCGTATTGTCAATATCTCAATTGAGAACCAACCGTTCTTATATTGGGCTGCCGACGGCAGAGTCCAAATTCAAATTGTCAGCCTTTAAACATGGCGTTATCGATTTAACTAAAATCATTTGATCGGTTTCGAATTATTTACATGGTACATAATAGAAGATTGCTTTGTTTTAAAGGCAAAGGAAAATATAATGGGTCTACCTGTTAAGTTAAAAGCTCTTCGAAACATATCTGTCTTCCTTGTCATAACTAACGCATTCGCATTTTGGTAAGTTTCGAGATGTCAGTATCTTTTACCCAAATGTTTTTTTATTAACAACCCTGTAACTAGATAAGATATAAAAAACCGGTTATAGGGGATTGTAGATCTTTTTTCGCTGGTTCCAGATATGTTAATAACTTACGAAATGTCGGTTACGTTAGTTATGATCAATGGTTGGAAAAAGGTGTTCCACATATATAGATAAAGCTACAAGGAGCGACATAGAGTTGTTGAAATCACCAAATATTGATTAATTATTTTTTCGAATTCCGGATTTCCGGAATTGGTTTCATTGCATTGTAAGCCAAAACTACTGACCTAGGAAGCCGAAGTTAGGTTTTTTAAAGTATTTCTAAAAACAGAGAATAAAAAAGTAACGAGAACGGTTACTCTCCGCCCCTCCCTAGCTTTAGATACCGCACGCGCTCGGCATATCAGGAACGGCAACAGGGCTGTCAGTTATCTACTGCATTTTTTTTTACATGTCACCATTAGTTACCTTAAAAATCTATCTTCGACTTCCTATGTCAGTAGTTTGTTCTTTGATGTAGTAAAACCATTTGCGGAAATCCGGAATTGGAAAAAGTAATTAATTAATATTTGGTAGTTTTAACAACTGTACGTCGTTCCTCGTAGCTACGTCTAGGACACGTATCTATAAATGTGGAACACTCTTCTTCGACCATCTGTCGGACGTTCGCGGCGTCGGCAGCAGACTATCTCCACTTGAGCCGCGAGACTTTTACGGGTTTTGAAAGAAACGCCTGTACATACGCTCTCTCCTGCTCGTCCATCTCCTGCACCAGCCGGTCCCGCTCGTTGACGGCCGAGAGCAGCTCCTGCAACAGAGCGCCGGTCAGTCCCGTCTTTGCTCTTGCCCGCAGGCAAGGCTCAAGGCAGGATTTTACCCACCTGCAGCAGCAGGCGCTCGCGGCGCTTCTGCTGCGGCGTCTTGCGCCACTCGTCCACGCCCAGCGACAGGCGCAGCTCGCGCGCCAGCAGCTCGCAGCGCCGGCTCAGGTCCTCCTCCTGCTCGCTGGAAACGGCCGGCTCATTTTCAGAACCATTCACACAGCGGGCGTTTTTCCAGAAAAATTCCCAACAATTTTAAAAATATACTTTACAACTATCTTTTTGACTTTTATTTAGCGTGTATTATAAAATACCTAAAAGCCACCTAAAGAAAAATAAGATTTAAAATTAAATCACAACAGCGAAAAAAACCTTTCTGTTGGCTCCATCGTTTTCGTTCAGTAACTTCAAAAGCAGTAATAACATTTTTCGTCCTCCGAGACAGGCTAAGGCGTCTGTCTAGCCATTCTGCCAAATCTTAGATTACAATTTTTCCTCAACGTTTGGTTCTATTAAGGCGAAATCTCCTATCCAAATCTTCAGTATGTGGATGCGATTACTGGCAGGGCGTACCGTAATTTAGGGTTTATGATGCGCACATGTCAACCCTTCAGGAACTTGACTAGTTACAAAGTTGTATATTTCGCTTACGTGAGGTGTTTATTGGAATATGCCTGTCCGATTTGGTCACCATCCTACGCTGTACACGTGAAACGCATTGAGCGCATTCAGAAAAAAATGTTATCGTACTTAAACTACAGACTGTATATTTGAAAGTGAGACATACTTATAGAGTGCGTTATATTCCTGATTCTGAACCCAAAGAAATAATAAACTAAGGAACTTAACCTTTATAAAAATTTTTTTTTACTTTTTTTTATCGACTACTACTTGTGAACAACATTAGTCATCAAAATCTATGCACATCACTATTATTGCTCCGACGCAGCAGCGGGCGGCGGCATGGCTTTGTTCTCTCGCACGGCAGCGAAAAACAAAGCACAGGTCGGGGGTGGGGGCGCGGGCGCATACGCGAAATTGCTGTTTGCAGAGACAGTGCACGCGCAACCTTGGTCTAACGAAGACACATAAATTATTTGTACTTCTATTTATTCTAACGTCGAATTGACTGAGATAGTGTCACGCAGTTACGCAATAAATGGTGATGGTGCGAGGCAAGCTATTGAAATGTTCAGAGAAATATTCCCAAATTGGAGTTTACGCGGAGGAGGTAAACAGTGTCGAAGTGTTGCGTGAGAGGATTATTTCAGCATTTTATACTGTGAGACAAAATGTGTTTGTGCTGAACAATTTAAAACAAAATTTACTATGCCGTGTTAGACTATACATTGTGGAAAACGGTGGACATTTTGAACACTTGCTCCGTACCAAGTAAGTGTAAATCAACTGTAAATAACTAAAAAATCAATCATTGTAAATAACTTGATTTCACATTTTTAACTACGCCAAAAACCTCAATTCTTATTAAATGTTAACTAGTTACTAAATTATAAACTTATCTTTTTAGTACGTAAACCATTTCGATGATAGTTCAAGTAAAACATAATTAACATAAGCTAAAAAAGTAATCATTTTGATAACAGCTTTTTCCAGCATAACATAAATGAGTAGGTGAGTAACTTAGCTTTTATTTTCTAGAGAAATGAGGTGCTTTGTCGGTCCCAAGCCCGCGAAAAAGTAGGAAGGGAGATGTGAAATAATTGTTATTGTTGCTGTCTCACTCGACCCTCGCTTGGTAGTATTCCCATTGCACTCGAAATCAAGCGAATCGGTTTATTCCTATGTACACTTTAAAATACATTTGTTGATTTATTTTTTGTTCTATCCCACATCCTAATTTTATTTTAGTCTATGTTATGTTGTAACAGGATTTACTATTACATGTATGAATATGTCTCACTTTCAAATATACATCCAGTATAAATTTTGTAGAACTAGTCGGTCATATGTCGAAAACTGCAGACATTATGGACTGCTAACTCTGGAAGAAAGGCGTATGGTGATGGACATGGATCTTCTTTTTACCAGTCATGTTACGAGGGCGGCTCGATTGCCCTGAACTCCTATCTAAGATCTCACTCTCCACACCGAAGCGCAGGACCAGGCATACATCACTATTTTCTGTTCCTATTCATTCTACAAATTATGGCATGAATTGTGTTCTAACGCGAATCATGCGTCATCAATCATGTCTCAATCGAAAATTTTATGGACTGGATCCGTTTGTTGGATCAAAGCACACTTTTGAAAGGAAATTGGAAACAATCTTATTGGAAAATATTTGAAATTAACTGAAATTTAAAGGAGATCCGCCAAATCCCATACAAAATTACCCCAGGCCCGGCGCCAAAATAATGTAACTCAATTTTTAGAGTAAAAATAGCAAAAATATTATATAGTTTCGGTATTGCTAAATTCACATGCTAACATTGTCTTTTTGCCCGTTGAATTTTAATAGGGGCTCTTTGTAAAATTATATTTTTTTAGAGAAACGTCGTCATTTTTAGTTCATTAATCTTGTAATTAGTCATTATGGCATATAAGCATGTATGTACTGTACTGTGAACTATGAAAAAATAAATTAGATGTTCGAAACTATGTGTAAAATAAAACACTTAGTATGGTTATAAAATAATATATATTTTCATTTTCTCGACAGAATATATGTTTGATGGACTTAGTTTTCTAAATCAACTAATACAAAATCTAAGCCTAGAGCTGGGTGGTCTAAATCACGTTCATTGTGTCTAGCCCAACCCAAATAGTACATGACGCTTATTACATGGGCGCAACTTCCCAGTGTTCTGTTCCCGTGATAACAGGAACAGTAATGTTCTTTCACTGCCTCGATTCCAAAAACCGCAGTATTAAATAACAAATAGGTATAATAAGTTTTTGATCTGACATGACGTGAATTAATTCTGCAGCGAATCAGTACGTTGTTTGTATGCGACTGTGACCTTATAACTCGATCATTTATTATATCTATTTGTTCTGAGTGTCTGTAAACCTCGATTTCATATACGCCAGTTCTCTTCGTGTGTTCGCTGCAGTACGAACGTGCTATTTTGAGGTGATATGTGCCTATAGCGAATTTTATCAGATCTTCGTACGTCAGCTTCGGAAAATCTGATACTTCTGGATTGTTTGCGTCCAATCTAGTAAATGATGCTCTTTGCCTGTTCAAGTTGTTTTCTAAAACATACGCGGCCAACAGATTTGTTTTATGTATGTTGCGGTTTATTGATGCAATAAAATCATCAGTAAATCTACTGTCTTCGTAAGGCTCCTGAAAGCAGTTTATCAAAGCCGCTGCTATTTTGAAATCTGTGAATGTTTTCGTCAAGGTATTGTTAAACATTCTGTTGCGGAAGATTTTAAAGCTATTTTTAAACTTGCCATTCACAGTTTCTACAACCCAACGACACATGGTTATTAGTCGTGATTTGTTGGCCTCTTCTGTAGTGAGTTGAGTTTCATTTAATAATAATAATATGATTGATATACATGCTTATATGCCATAATTATTTATTACAATGTTAATGAACTAAAAAGGACGACGCTTCTGTAATAAATAGAATTTTTCATAAAGCGCCTATGAAAATTCAACAGGCAAAAAAACTATGTTAGCATGTGAATTTAGCAATACCGAAACCATATAATATTATTGCTATTTTTACTCTAAAAACTGAGTTACATTATTTTGGCGCCGGGCCTGGGGTCATTTTGGCGGATCTCCTTTGAATACAATGCGGTGTACCACTTACAGAACTGGTTTATTTTTCTTGTTTCGTGCTTTTTATTTAATAACTTTTTTGAATGCATGCTTTTTTGCAAGATTAGCACTCTCACTTTTTTTGCTATGCTTATTATTGTAATTGTGTTCTTTTTTTTTTCATTTCTAGAAAAATATCCAGAAAATACCTATTTTCTGAAGAATATGATTTTTTTTAAATGGCAATTTTTCCATGACCCCCAACACTAACGAGGACCTCTAGACGTATCTCGCACGTACCTCCCGAATTATACGTGAGCAAAATATTATTTTAAAACGAGATAAAAAGGAAAAATTCAAACCTGAATACTATAATTTGAAGCTATTCAGAGCTAGAATAAATATACGAACTTTAAAGTATACAAAACTGTCGGTAAACATTAGGTGAGGCAGCAATTTAAGTCTCTATCGGAAACGGAATACTTCTTTTAAAATGGATATTCAGTACTTACAGTATATTAAGTTGCATTTGCCGCCGTATAAGTGCGTTCTTCTTGTTGACTAAGTTGAACCATTGAGACATCAGTCTGTCTTCCTCCTGTGTAACATTTCCATATGTTAGAAAGGGACGACAATATTATAACCTGGCCGTTCGGCCACTTCGAATTTACTGAAGATATAATAACACGAGTGCGTTTAATATAAAAATGCTTGAATTAAACAACGGCACTTGAAATTTTATAACCAATTATGGAGTGGATCAAACTATTTTTTATTTTATCGTTTTAAAAGTGCACACTTTTAAAACGATAAAATAAAAAAATAGTTTCATAAAAATCCTAAAAAAATGGAGAATCTAAATCAAATACTCCACCTTTTTAGAAAAAGTTTGTAGTACGATTAAAAGCGCATCAAACTTGACACTTAGAACTGTTCTTATGATAAACGGCCTTTTGTCGTCCTACATTATTGTTTAACAAAATGGCGAACAATAAAATACATAAAGGACAAAAGGGATAGGAAGGGACAAGAGGGGATAGGTACCGGATCACGAGGTGTAGACACACAGACGAGCAGAACATATCGCCATTTATTACTCTGAAAGCAAAAGATGTGATTTGGAGGCGGTAAGGAAGACTGTATTTTTTGTGATTTTGATTGCGTGTCGAGTTTTGTGTTTTTGATCGTTTTTAGATCAACCAATCGTTTTTCGGTCAATTCTTTTAGCACTTGTTGGCACTGGCGTGCATACTAAAATCGTGTTTTTTTTGTTTTTTTTCAGAGAACCGTTGATGCGTACCGTCGGTACGTATCAGTGTTACCAGCGGTCGGATTCTCTAAGCAGTGCCCGCCTAGACAGGACGAGCTTGGAGAGAAGAGTACTGCAATCACATTCGGACAGTGGAGGCGAGTCCCCACCTGCGTGTTGTCGGCCTGCTCCATGACGCGGCGCAGCTGCTTCTCCAGCGCCGCGGCGCGCTCGTCGATGGCCTTCTGCTCGCGCTCCAGCGCCTCCAGCTCGCTCTGGATGTACGAGCCCGTCTCCTTGCCCTGCGGCAGAAGCACCGTCAGCAGGCAGTTACATATTACGAAAATATATGCGGGCTTGGCACGAATGGATATCCGAACGTAGTGGGAGGTAAGATGATATATGTACATAAGCACTATCCGAATGGGCTAACGAGTGAGACGGTTTGAGTGAATGTTTAAATCAAAAATGAGTGAAGATGTGTACTTGGAACGAGAAGACGGATGAAGAAGGACGTGTGCTAAGCTAATTGTAAAAAGGTTTAAGTTTCTTAATTTTTTTATGTAAAACACGTTTAACAAATAAAAGGTTTCTTTTCACAATTTTTGGTCATAATTGAAGTCTCCTGATCCCCACATATATTAAAATATATAATAATAATAATACATAAAATTTATGTTATAAAAACGTCGAATAGTTGGTTTATTCGCTAAATGAATGACTATAGTTATTATTATCCTAGAGCGGGTAACATCGAATGGAGTTGTAGGGAAATAGTAATGAAAAGCAAAGGGATCTATTTTATAAATAAAAACTATCTCTAACAACTAAACAATCTAGACACCATTTTGTATGCGTGGTATCAATTAGGAAATAGTACTGTGTAATAATTTTTATCTTATTTTTAAAATGTGAATAGCGCCACTCTCTTTGCAAACACCCTTACAGGGTGTCACATGTACTGTAATTTTAATATTATTAACATGTGACTATGCAATAAACGATTACACTACAATCTCAAAAAAAAACTGGTTTAACGGTAAAGAGAAACCTACATATCGGTGACTTACAACACTCATCATAAACGCTGGAAACAATCGTGAAATATATGGAAATTAATTAAATACAAAACGGTATTTTACATAGCAAATATTTTGTTTTTCGTACCCGCCATCGCAGCTTTAATTCATAAAAAACTAGTGAGGTACCTCATCCATATTGTCCTTGTCCGGCGTTAGCCTGTCCAGCATAGCGGAGAAGGATTGCAGAGGAGACCCGCTTTTCACGCTCCGGGTATCTTCGCTGTTGCGCTCCTCTGCGCATACAAATAAAATTCCGATTAGAATAACCTATCACAAATCACCCTTTGTAGACGGTGCTGCAATGGAACTGCACTGCCTGAGGGATGAGGCAAAAAAAATGAGGTTGGTGTTGTCTCTGGTTCGAGTCCGGTAGGACCGAAATAATTTTCTTTGTCTTTGTTCGATCTTTGTACCACCAATAATAATACAATAACAAAATAATTAAGTATTTTCACAAAAAAATATATGAATACGCGACTCATCTGATATTAAAAAGACATAATGTTACTTTTATTTCGTACAGCTTTATTATTAATTAAATTTTTATTGAATTGATATTCAATTCATTTTTGTGAAATTACTCCACTAGTTTGTTATAATTATTAATACAAAGATCGAACACTCAGAAAAAATTCCTTCGATTCAGTCGGAGTCGAACCGACGTCTCCTTGCATACCGTGCCAGACGCTATATCAACTAAGCCACGGAACGAACCAACGGACCTCACGAATTTGTCTATGTGCTTGTGTCGTGTCTTTGTATTTGGTTTTTCAACGAATTTTTAGTCGTAGCGCCATCTATGAGAAATCTATGAAAGATTTATCACCCAGTTAGTACCTTTACAGCTACCGGTCCTGGCGAGAGATGTCGCTATTCATTATTAGCATTATTATTTTTATTTTATTAATATTGTCAGTTATCTAAAAACATTAAATTCGAAATCCCGTTATTTCATTTATGGCGATATGCGATCATTGAAATTAAAAGTCGACATTGGCACCATCATTTCAAGTTTTAATCCAATCTTGTTAGTTCTATCGACCATAATGTCCGTTTTGTCAGTGTCGATTCTCGTTCTTTTCGCTCTTCTTAGACTTATCGATATTGGTACAGTAAATTTATCGCAAATTCGAAAAGTAATTAATCAAATTAATAGGTAAATTAAAAGTCTTACCAGATCGGTCTGGACTAGCGGAGCTCTTCCTCGACCCGTTACTGGAGTTGGAATGCACGGAGTCAGCACGCGCTAGTAGAGCGTCCAGTTGTTCTACTCCACCCGCTGTTCGACAAATAATTAACTGATATATAAACATGCCACATTAACACACTAAATACATATTTCATCTAATATTAGGAAACGTAGTGTACAGAATTACCTGAATTATACATAAAATAATGGGAACTCCATAGAAATACGGAACGTCGATTGCCTACAGAAGCGCAGCCATCTTTTCTTAAATTTTTCTTTTTGGCATTATCCGTGCGCACAAAATTTTACAGTTGAATCTTTACCCCATAGATTAACAAGATTTGCGCTTCGTCGTCGTGGAGTTTCAGTAGCCGTTGGTAGCGGTAAAGGAAAACATCGTGATGAAGATAATGCACAACTCTTGGGAAACCTATTGAGCAACTCACGGCCGTTTCCTTACATGCGACCTAGTGTCCAGCAGCAGAACGTATAATAGATTGATGATTATGATAGATGATATTTGAGAAGCTTCATAAATCTCTGACAGTTGTTTTGACTTTAACTTTTCTCTACTGACTCGATCTTATAGCTCAGTTGGTAGAGCTGTGGCCCTAGTTTGGCATACGCACGCAGGTTCCAGTCCTGTCAGAAAAAATCTTTTGTGTACCATATTTGTATTAATAATTATAACAAACTAGTGGAGTAAATTCACAAAAAAATATATTAATATCATGATAGTAAAACATCATGTTATTCAATAAAAATCAATTTAAGAAATTTCTATGTTAGGATATTCCTTGTAACTAATACTAATACAGAAATTATATCAGACCAAGAGACACGAAAGTTGGTATCCCGTACCACATTTACTTGAAACGAGTTTGGGATCTATCGCGTACTACCCAAGGTGCTTAACGACTGTGCTACCGAGATTTACGGCTAGCAACAATTCATAATAATCCGGGTTTTCTCAGGGCCAAAAGAACTGAAATATAGCACACAGTACCGAAGCCACGAATCAGGTGTGCCTTTTCAGCTACCATAAAAGTTTCAAGCTATTAAATAAACCGTATTCAGAATATACACTAGTGCTTGAATTTGTTACGGCTTCCTTCTAACGCATCTTAGTACCGAGATGTTTTCTTACCGGCGGCAATTTCGTCCATGACCGATTGCTTGCTGATGATCTCGACGGTGCCGCGTGTCGCGCGGTTCGGCGATAGAGGGGAATTAGGGCTGCAAACAAATTATCATATTTTATATATTTTGGGAAAATTCACTAACTTTAGTGCTTCATTGGCCGGGAAGTAAGTTCCGCCGAAGAATGTGTAGTGTTTTTCTCAAACAATGTGAAACAATAATAAAAGATTAAAGGGAGAAAGATGTATATAGGAAAGTTAAACAAAATTTTAATTACTATTAAAAGTTTGACATTTTCTTTTAGCACTTGTCCTAAACAACTGCTACTGAAAATGATGCTTTTCCAAGCTCATTAATAGTCTGCCAAACTTCCGATGACGTGGTTGAATGTGCATCCATTATTGTATTTTCGTTACCGCTCTTCTCATCAGCACTCATTTTCGTGACGAAAATCCAAAAGAATACCAAGGCACTTTAGTTTATTTTACCGTCTTCTTTTTCTTTTTTTTAAATAGAATAGCTATATAGGTAGATGTTTTATTAATTCTCTCCATGACGAATGGCAGTTGGTTAGGATATTGTCTAAAGAATGTGCTAATTTGTTACACCATAGGATGTACTTTATCCGATTACATAAAACCATGGAAACAGGATAAAATAAAAGTCTAAAACGAATTATTTTAGAATAAAAATATCTAACTTTGTACATAATTTTTATATGGAGATATTTCTCTTTAAGTACTACAGAGAATCTGCAAAAACTGAAGCCCTATTAGTTATTAAATTCGCATTTATCCCAAAATTTACAAATTGCCCAGCCAATTAACGACACGACGCACCGCCCGCTGCTGCCATCGGGCGCTTGTCGACGTCGGATCTGTGTTAAGTTTTCTCCTACTGTTCCTATTTTATCCACATTTATTTACACCGCAAGTATTGCGGGACGCGGGAGGCGACCCACCCCCAAACCTCACCTCCTGAAATCTAGGCTCGTGTTGAAATAACTGGCCTTAACGAATGGTAGTAACAAAATTTATCAATTATTATATGGCGAAGTGACATTACGGCCAAGTACACGAAGCAAACTATAAAACAGCGCGTTGGTATGGTGTGGTCTAACGGGCTGGTGTACTCAACTCGACGTTCAGGCGCTAATTTATAGCCTCGTTTTCACAGTTATTAATTTGAAATGGAACAATACACCAACTTGTTATCTCTAACAAATAGATGACGTTAATATGAATTCGTCAGATTGTTGTAAAGGTCGGTCGGCAACACAGAATTACAATGTTGGCACACCTGCATAACAGGTTAGCCAATTGTGGCGTGTGTACGCGGGCGGGAGAACCGCCAATTGACAGACTGACTATTTTAAACAGCCATGCAGTGCACCCATAAAACCTCGCGAGTTGCAACGTTCCATCAGTTCCAATTATATCAACCACGCTATATTTCTATAGTTAAGTGTGTGGACGTTTTGTGGAAGACTGTTTCTCCGTAAATGCCCACTCAAAAGCTTTCCTTTTCTTCGTCATATACCAAGCGGAATTGAACGCTTTTTGTAACCACGGGGTTTTGTTTAAAAAGTTTGAAATATAGATTTAAAATCGAATTTTTTAGTTAGATACCTTTCTTAAACAGAAATGAGATATGTCAGAAGTGGTTTAAGGCGCAAATGACTTACCTAACAATGCCCGCTCGCGCATCAGCGATCAGTTTTCTCGCTCGCTCCCGGAGCATTGTCTGTCTTTCTTCCACCGTCATCGACTGTACACACAACGTTTTAAATATTATAATATCATCATCATCGTCGTCAATATATTAATCGACCAGTGGGACTGCTAGGCACAGGTCTCCGCTAAGGTTTTTGGTCATAGACATAGGTCACGGCCACACGGGTCCAATGCGTGTTGACGACGTCACGCCTTTCCAAGGGTCGTGAACCTCGTGGCAAGTCTTACTTCACCATCAGTGAGAAATTTCACTATGCTATATATAGTGACAATACTAAAATGTACGAACGTAAAAAATATTTTCACAGGTACGTGCCGCCATAGAGATTCGAACCGTCGACTTCTCAATTGAGAAGCAAGCGTTCTCACACTTAGCTGCCACCACCCTTAACAACATGCTTGAATGCAATTAATTTGACTTATCAAAGTCACTAGTGCTAAAGCATATATTAAAAAGTGTGTCGTGCTAGTGTGCATTACCCATGAAAATCAAACACACCCGTCGTAGAGGTTGTTTTAAAAATTATGGTTATACCATCGAACATGTAACCAGAAATAGAGACGAAATAAGGGCTATCCATACCTGCCAACTCATCGGATAAATGGGCCTTAAATCACTTCTAAATATCAACTCTCGTTTGCGCTGAAATCACAAATTAGAAAGCTGAAATAGTACAGCGCCAACAACGTACATGTGTGTACGTCTCCGTATATTCCAAAAATATTCTGTATTTATTGTAATAAAGATAATATCTCTAACAATGAGGGCTCTTCCATTCGGGTGTGGGAAAAACAGCATAACATTTAATTACATAACAAACTGAATCACAATGTAATTTTACAATTTTCGTCCATTATAGCAAAGCTCAAGTTAAACTGGGCGTGTTGAAGTGAAACAATTGACGACACCCGTCAACTGTTTCGAATTCAGGCTGGCCAATCAGAGCGCAATTGTCACAGTAATGATTTCACAGAATAGTTTTCTAACAATTAAATGACATTTCGTCTCTATTTCTGGTTATATAGTTAATGAGTTATGCTTACTTGTCTGGCTTAGGACACTTGTCATACTCAAATATGTGTAATGCCAATTGGTTGTCATACTTCTTGCTAACTTTGTTTACTGTGGTAAAAAAGTTTAAAATAAATCACGTACCTTTTTAGGGCTCACTTCGTCACTTTTAACTCCGTTCATCTCAGCTTTTGCTTCTTCCTTTTCTTTTTGTCTTCTGAATCTCTCTTTTTCTCTAGCCTCTTTTTTAGTTTGTTCTAGTAGTAGTCTCGCTCTTTCCTTCAGCTCATCGTGACGTGATAACAATTGCTATAGCCAATCACGTTACAGGACGCGCCATTATCATCCAATCAGACCGAACGTAAAATAAGTAACCAACAACAATGAGGAATGGCATCCGTGGACCAATCAAATCCATGGGTGGGTCACGTCGATCAATCGTAGTGAACCAAGGGAAACGTTTCGACCAATCGCAAGCGTCGTTTACATGTAGCATCCAATAGGAAGCGGGCGTTTTCACACGCACACACAGGCAGGTTTTTCAAAGCGATGTGGGTGGAATGAAAAGAAATGAAATGACGTTATGTACTTATGTGGAAGTAAAATTTAAATAAAAACTGTTAAATGTTAAAAAAATAAATTGGGATTGAGGAGCGTTATACAAAACTATAGAAATTGTAAGTCGATTGTAAAAGAAAATTTAACAAGTCTAAAAATAATGATCAAATAATAATTTTTCAATCAAAAGGGACAGCACTATTTTTAGATCTGTTTATAAACTTTAGAAAGATATGCAACAAAATAGGTAACTACGTAACTAACCAGCTTGAAAGTTTCACACTAAAGTACTGTTACTTCAAATCCGCTACAAAATTATTAGATCGTGGTTTCGGTTTCGCTTTAAAAGATTTAAAGTAAAATACGTTTTCCACTGAGTCGAATCGAAAGGCGAAATTGAAACGACGTCCATGGATTTAAACTATGCTATGTCAATCTGAATAGGTACATAATCTAATTTCATTATAATTGGGTAAAAAGACAGCAACACTAAAGCCACTAACACTAATTTGAAAATCACTTACCGGCGTCGGTTTGGGCAATTCGGGCGTTTGCAGCTTCGGCTGGGAGTCAGTTCCAGGACTAGCTGGGTTGCTGAGAATCACCACGTTTAGAGGATCTGTTAACGGCTCTTGTTGTTCTGATTTCGCTGAAAAAACAGACGAGTAAAATAGGAATAACTATAAAAAGTATCCGTAGTGAAATATAATCCAGCACTACTTTATTTGAGAGTCAAAAGTCCATTATCCTGGGTAATTGGACTCTGCTCCTGAGAAAAACCACAGAGATTGTAATGCGTCTTTAACTTGTGATATGGGGAGAATTAGGGGGTCAATGTCCTTACCAGGTTCAGCGTCGTGAAGTCCGTTGCGGTGCGGTAGGGGTTGGTCCTCTTCGTCGTCCGAACCGAAAGGATCGGTCAGCTCTTTGCGCGTCATTAGACGCAATTGCGGCTGCGGCTGCGGCAAAGGCTGCGGCTGAGGCTGCTGCGGCTGCTGTAGTTGTAAGGAAGGCATTCGATGTATTTTACTCGATTCCTTGTAACTGTGCGATTAATCATGTGGGACGAAACGGGCTACGATTGAAAACTGAGTGTAATGAGTAGAATAAACCAAACAGTCATGAGTAGAAGCTCATTAAAACTAATACGATTTCTTTCTAACATGAACACTCATCCTCCGATTCAAGATCTGTTACGTCCAGCAAAAAAATAGGCTTAAGCTCCAAACTTGCCAATCGAAATTCACTCAAAATTTTACTTCAAGCATTAAATTTTTAAAAGTTTTTGGCCACATCCGATAGCAAACTCCTATGAACACAAAGGTTCAAATAATCAAATAAGGAGAAATTGAGTGTCCCTCAGAATTTGACGACTTAAAGCTCTCACTGGCACTAAAACTGCTATGAACAGGGGTGTCGTTAATCAGCAGACCCACGACATTTTCGTCCCGTGACTTGGTATCAGAAAAAAAGGCTTTTGTCTACAGTTCAATTGGAAGGTTGTTGTTCCGAGCCGTTTGGATATTCACTGGTTGGACTATTCACAGAAAATGACACTCTAAGACCAGACACCGCATAAGCACTAAAAGATTCAGGCAATTACTCGACCGAAGGTTTCTTCCTGGGAGCAGCAAGGTATTTCGACCTCGTTGGACCTAACTTACCTCATTGGCTTTAAGCGGTTCCGCAAACCACTTGGCCGTAGGTTTATTCCCGGGTGGAGATAGCATTTTATTGAGTATGCTCTTGGACTGTTGCAGGAACATATCGCGGACGTCTTTGATCGCCCCAGGGGAGTTCGGCTTGTCCGGCGTTGAACGTTCTTGGGAGTGGCGAGATTCTTGAGAGTCTTGAGACCTTAAATTGTTAAGGGCAAAAACACAATCAGGTGACAATAACAACGAACGTCAAAAGGTATCCTCAATTGTCGCTCACGACATCACATTCCAATTCGCGCCGACGGTCAGTAAGTGACTCACACGGGCCGAGACTTATTCTCCATTCGATGCGATCTTCTCGTGCTGATCTCTCGACTGAAGAGGTCCTGCGGCAAGGAACCGTCGGTGTCGTGGCGGCCGACCAAGTACGACGACTCCGTCTCGTCGTTGCCTGAACAGATAAACCGGTCGATTGAAACTCCAAGAACATCGGAATACTCGAACCGCTTTTCGGCGGGCGTTCGCTCACTGACCTAGTTGTTCGACCTGCAGCTCGTTGCCGGTGAAGTGCGCTCTCAGTTGGAACAGGTAGGTCATGATCTGCAACAAGCGACCGTTAGTGCCGGGGCGACGGCGGGCGGCGGCGGGCGGGCGCGGGCGGGGGCAGACTCACCGCCAGGCGGTCGGGCGTGGCGCGCGCGCAGACGTCGGCCACGGTCAGCACCTGCGAGATGCCGAGCTTGGCGCTGGCCTCCAGCGCGATGCGCACGTTGCGCTCCGCCTCGTCGGGCTGCAGCCCCGAGAAGTCGCTGCGGCACAAAGGTTCCCCTCACCACCGCCGCTCGGAGGAGCAGCATCTCCGACACGTTTGTTTAACAAAGTAACGTGCCCAAAGGTGCCTGTAGACCGGCTCGATTTTTTTGACGATCGACGCGGGTAACGTGGCTTATGTCGAGGAAATTCGTAAGCGACAGAC
Source organism: Hyposmocoma kahamanoa (assembly GCF_003589595.1). Lineage (NCBI taxonomy): Eukaryota > Metazoa > Arthropoda > Insecta > Lepidoptera > Cosmopterigidae > Hyposmocoma > Hyposmocoma kahamanoa. The sequence goes on from NW_020653757.1 coordinate 1,860,483, forward strand.
AACCGACAACTTATTTTTAACGATCGTCAAAAATCGAACAGACCTGTAGGCGTATCAAATTGGCGTCCCAGTTCATTTACAAAAATGTATAATTTATATAATGACATTTTTCTATGAAATAAAACAAAAATAAGCTGCCTGTTACCGACAGCCATTGTGACAAATTAACTTCAGAAGCAAATATACGCTTCCATAGTAAGAGTTCTAATTATATTTAAACTCGCTGCTTGTATGTATCTCAGTTTTCTCAACCTTGACTTGTCCGAGAGCCTTGATGATGTCCTTGTAGAGATTTATCATTTCTTGACTTATTAGGAACCCTTACGGTAGCTTCATATGTGTATGTTAACGTATGTGCACAAACAATTTTCCACATAATTTTATATTTCTTCGTTATAAAACGAAGACACAAGAAATTTAAGAAGAAGAAGAAATTTGACATTTCAGCAGAATAAATTTACCATAACAATGCACGTCACCTTGCTTTGAGAGTTATGCAGGAAGTGATAACATAGTAATTAATAAGCACGTCCACTCGCTTCAAAAATTTTAATGGGAGTGATGACGGAACAAACCAACATAAGATTAGTGGAAGGAAAATGAACTCGAGAACGATTCAAAATTTAAAAAGTAAGTGGCCAGGAGCGGTATTCTGTAATCGCTATCGTTATGATTCGGTATGGCTCTGATAGCGAAAGTCGTCGATTGCCGTATCGACAACTTACCGATTATGCTATTCTGTAAACCCACGATAACGAAAATCGTTACTGGAACCGACGCGTACCGACAGCGACGTGACGTGAGCATTTCATTATCGAAAAATATACGAAATGGGAACATCCCGACGGGAGGCTATGTTTCTCGACCAATCACGATCGAGCGTTCAAATAGTTATTAACAAGCACTCTTAACTATGGTTATTTAGTTTGTGAAAAGTAGTAGTTTCAGTTTTTTCACGAATTAATTTTTAGTTGAAGTATTATTTCGTTTTGAGTTTCTTGATTGTTTGTTGCTTTTTAAACAAGTGATTGCAAGACACAGCCAAGAACAAGTACCTTTTAATTACGAAACATTTTGGCTTACCTTAAGGCAAAACGTGATTTTTTTCCACTTAATGCAATCAAAACACAAATATCAAACAGTGAAATGTTTATAAGAAAGCGCGTCGTTAAGAATAACGACGTTAACAGGATGTACTCGAAGAGCCGATAAAAATATCAAATCTTAACGAAACTTAACGAACGTATCGAACAGAATTGTCGTTATGATCGGTTAAAGTAGTGTACAGAATAATAGCATTTGTCGACAAAACCGCATAACGAATATCGAATAGCGAGCCTCAACGATTACAGAATACCGCTCCAGGTACCAGTAAAGAGGGTGATAAAAAGATGGGATGACCATGAAGGTCAGGAACGTCACAAACTCTACCGTTCACGAGATTTAACCATCGCTTAAAAAAACATTCATAAAAATGATTTCTGCAAAAAACTGTCCCTGCATACATAAATAACGAAAATCAACAGTAGTGACCCGTTTACATAACAGGTTTTATTTATATTCGGGTTCATAGGCAAAAGCCTATGATTAAAAATAAATGTTAATTTATTAATAAAAACATCGAAAACAAAGAAATATTCCTACGATCCGGTTGGACTCGTACCAGAGACCTCATCACAGCGTGGCTGACTCAGCCATCGAATCGAAGGTATTTCTCTTTGTTCTCGATGTTTGTATTAATAATAGTAACAAACTAGTGAAGTAATTTCACAAAAATAATTTATTACCAACGTAGTAAAACATCGTAATAGTCAATAACTTAGTATTACAAACGTCTATTTATTTTCCTAAAGCAACTTACTTGTTCTCCACAAGACAAACTGCTTTACGAATGTGTAGCCTTGTTTGATCAAATTGACGACTTCAAGTACAATTTGCTTACCTATGAAACTATAAAGAAAAAATAATCTTAACTTAACTGGCGTACTTTTTTGGATTCTTTGAACTTAGCACTTTTATCTTCTCTACGGGGTTTTATATTAGTAACTTATTTCATTCTTAAGTTTTTAAAAGCTAAAAAACACAAAATCCTATTCACACGAGCAAAACCACATGTAGTATAATGCGTGCAGAAGAAAAACTTGAGTCCAACTAAACTCATGGTTTAAATTAGTAACAAATTGCTACCGTTACGTTCTGGTTTAGTAACCGAAATAATCATTGCTAATTTGCTTTGTTTAGTTTACATCGTAAGTGTTAAGTTGCCTTTAGAACGTTCCAATTTAAACGTTAATGACTAACTGTCAGTGATTAATTAAGTACAATTTTGCCATGGTCGATTTGAAAGGTTAATATAATAACATAACAATAATATATTTATTTGACATCACAAATACAAAGAGCAACATGACAAGATTTCCAAAAATAATATAACAAAAAGCTTATGCTAAAGTGCCATTATATTTTAACATTTATATGCATTGCAAACGGGATACGCTGACACGCCTGGGAGCACTATGCACGGTCGCAGTTGGTTCCACACTAGGCAGAGCCTATCTTGTGACGACCCTATTACGAGTTCATTAAATGAATTTCGACAATGGTATGTTACGTTGCATATTATATTAAGTTTATTATTCAATAATGACGATGTTTTACAACTATGATATTCAATTATTTTCGTGAAATTAATACATTCTGAATTCGAACCAGCCGCTGGTATCAGTAAAGGTGCCTGGCTGAGTGAAGAAAAACTTTCATAGATTTCACACAGATGGCGCTGCGACAAAAACATCGTTAAAAACAAAGCTGTAGTAGTGCTCCTTGTGAAAGAGTTCGTCCAGGGAAGTACTGCCATCTTACCTATTTCTGCCGCCAAGAAGTAATGTTAGCCTTACTGCGTTCCGGATTTGAAGGGCAAGGATGCTGGTGAAATTACAGGCACATGGGACTTGTCAACTTATATGTCAGGGTGACGGGCGCAGTGGCAGTGCGCCTCAGATCTTTGCGATCGATTTAAAGCTCCGCGTCGCAGTGCAACTATGGACAGGCATGTAGCTTACAATCAGCTTTAACGACTTGTTAGGTCCCGTCACTTGATATTATAGAAAAGTTCGTTAGGTCAGCTGGTTCGTTTCGTAACGTTCCAATTTTGGATTAATGATTACAACAGATTAATATAAATTCAGTAAAAAGCGACATAAAATTGTACCCACATGAGATCCGGGCGATGTCGATGAACAATCGCGCAGAAGGCGAGGCCGGAGCGGAAGCTCGTCGTGAGATTGGTGACGCGACAGGAGCGGTACTCGCGCGTCACGGACTGGCACCATTCCAGGAGGTCTTGCACCTGGGGCAAACAAATGATCTTTCGTCACTGGCCTCTTATGCCTTTGCCATATGGTTCCGATGATTTTATACTAACAAAACTGCATGTCAACGCAAGAAGACAACGTGATAAGGATATAAATTAGAAGGCACCCATTTTAGAGGTCACCCACAAAATGATTTTGAATATTTTGGCTTACCCGTATTCTCCATTGTGATTTTTTCGTGTCTATTTTTCAAAATGGTAGCCACTTATGGATAATTGACATCAATACAAAACAAGAAATGTTTTGAGACAAAATCTCATAAAGTATTAAGTTTCCTAGATATAAGCTATCAAAGAGTTTACAGGAGGCCTAAACTCAAAGTAGAACAAAATCTGTAAACTTGCTTTTAATATTCTTTTACAGTCATTCAGATCTATATAAAGCGTCAATGTCAAATCCAAGGGGAAATCCTTACACTTCATACACCTCCACATATATTTCAATGGTCTTATTTCAATGCTTATCATCTGCCTAAAGTAAAATGTGAGGTGACTGGATCCATTTATCTTGAACTACATTACATCAAGGTGGATATTTACACAAAAATAGGCATTTATCTCGTACACAGACAGGTAGGTATTTTAAATGGTTTTAAAATTTTTAAATTAGCGATAAAAATAAGAGACCGTGGAGTTTTATAGCATTTTAAAATTATCATCATTAATTAGCTTCAATTCAAAAAGAAGTAAGTACACACAAATTAGGTTTTCATTGCGCTAATCAAAATGTGAAAAAAAACACTAACTTATACTTTGAAGAAATGACACCTTAAGAGATTTCGTACGTAACAATTCTAATTTATGTCAGTTATCAATTTAGATATGTTTTATATTCGGCCGCCATTTTGATTATATTTCAAAATTGGCGCTACAGGCCGCAAATAAATAAGCCAGTCTCCATAGTAAAAATTTTAATCCCCTATACGTTTCTTTTTAAAACAGAATTACGTAATGCTGTGTATTTGACATGGAAAAGAGAACAGAGAAGTATTACACATAAAATGTACTCATATGCGTTGTATGGTAAGGCATTGCATGCAATTAAAAAGATAAATTGATATTCAAGATAAGGCGTTGCAGAGTAAAACAATGCTTAAGCAATAGGCTAAAACAAGCGCCTTGTTAAGTTCAAGTGTTATTTATTATATGCGCTACACAACTGAAGCTATCTCACCTGTGGTATTTTACTGTAATCGGCTGTTTCCGGCACCGGTTCGACAATTTCAACGGCCGTTTCTTCAGTCGACGTCTTAGCATAGATAAAAGATAAGAGATAGACATAAAATACAAAGAAAGAAGTACAAAATAGAGTTAAAAAGAAAACAATAGAAAATTAAATAGATAAAAACTATATTGCAAAGCAAAAGAAGTAAAAGCTAACAGGTTACGTTTGGACCCGTACTATTGTAACGCTGAGTGTTCTAGAGAAAATAATTAAACTCGAATGCATTTATTATATGTTACCATAGAGCATTTAACTGTAGGCTTGTTCCAAAGACATTATAAAGGTGTACGAAAATATAGATAACCAACGGTACGTCACAGTTTTCTCATGCCTTCGAATGACATACAGTGCCGTCTTTAAGCTTCGTGTCCCGATGTCCCCAAAATACTTAACAATGTCCCGCTTTGGCAAAGCAAGACACACTTGACACAATTTTTTTTTAAATGGTGCCGTAGCAAAGAATATATAAAGCCAGCCCACCAGACTACACAAGATTTCTTAAAATTTTTGATTATTAAACAATTTTTATTTTTTTAATCATCAAATATTTCGTAACACTCATAAACATGAGTTTTATTTTTAAAACAATAATAAATATACGGGCGTCCTGCTCTGTGAGAAATATGAAATGGTCACGTTAGGTATACCATGTATGCAATTTAAAGAACTAGTTTCATCATCTAAAAACACGAACACCCCAATAGAGATTACTAGTATCACAATTTGAGGGTCCAATAGTAACTTGTCAAGTTTTATAAAACATTATAAAACTGTCAAATTAGTATACTGTCAATACAATCAACTATACCTGCTTTTCAACATTGCCTGTAGTTTCTGGCAACGGTGTGACATTTTCTTCGGTTGGCGTCTGAACCGTAGATAAAAATAAAGAAAATAAATACATAAATACAAAGTACAAATTAAAGAAAAAGAAATAGAAAAGGAAAAATAGAAAAGAAACAAGAAGTTTAATCCGTATAATTCTTCTACACTTTATATATTTCTATGACATTGACATCTTACCTGTGAAGTTTCGCTGTAGTCCACTGATTCTGGCAAATCGTTTACATTTCCCTGGTCCGGCGTCTTACCATAGATAAAAAATAGAATTAAGAAAAGAAATAGAAAAGAAAGTGCAAATAAAGAAAGGTGAAAGACAATAAGAAAAAAATGTTTTAAAATCGACCTACTTAAACAACAATTTAACAGCACCTTTTGCCCAGAAGATTAAATTAAATATTTTTTTTAAATAACGAAAAAATTATTACAACAACATATTTGCGCATAAATCCAAAATACAACCTACCGGTGTTTTATCCTTATCCATCCTTCCAGGCAATAATTTCTCCACTTCTCCAGTGGGTGTCTTGTCATCTTCTTCATTGTCATTTTTATCCAAATTAATATTATTCAGATTCGTTTTAAACTCCAGAGGTTTTAAGTTCCTCCTCACAACTGCATTAGGTTTAAATATATTCGTTTTAATTAAACTATCCGTTTTTAATTCCGAATTAACTTTACTGGGCGTTGACGAAAATTTCGGCGGTTCCTTCATAGCCATTTTGGTCAAATTTGACAGGAAATCTGGCCGTGATTTTTCTGGTTTTTCTGTGATTTTCAACTCTTCATTTACTGGTGTTACAGCACCTAGGTCGTTCGGGGGATGTTCTGGTACTTCTGGCGAGACAGGCGCGGTGGGGGTGCGGGAGTTGTCGAAGTTGAGGCTTTGGACGCTGTTGGGGGTGGCTGCGATATCGCTGTTCGTGAGAGACTGTGTCATTTCTTCCATTTGTTGGCGGAAATCTAGCACCTGTGGCGAAAATGATAAAAATAGTTTGGTCAGACAATAAAGATTCCTGTCGCAATGTGCGCCTGTAATTCGTCTCCCAAAACATACACAGAAATTAAGACTAAAATGTCAAAATTTCAAAAATAAATTCTGCCAGAATGCCACAAAGCACGCAGGAGGCTTACGCTTACGAAATCCTTCATGTATTTGTTACGACTTTTTGCGCACCTCTGAGAACTTACGAAAGTTTTCCACGCAACCAGGTACCTCTACAGCTACCAGAAAAATTTTTCTACCCGCTATTTATATATTACCTGTCTAGTTGAATTGTCGGAGAGCGTATAAGTGTCGTCCTCGTCGAGATCTTCCAGCACAGCGATGTCAGAATTGTTGTTCACGGAAAGGAGCGAAGCCAACGATTGCATATCTTCGTCGCTGTAAAAATGTGTATACCAGAGTTAAAAACGACCGAAAGTTTCTTAATATTTAATCAGAATAGATTGAACTATAACATCATATCTATTTAACTATCCCTTTAGTTAAGGACTTCGAATTCTTAGCATCAAATTGTATATGTTGGTTACACTCATCTATACCGTGCTTATCAGGTTATCGTCAGTACACAATGAAATCATCATCACCATTATACGCCCCGCTACTAGACACGGGTCTCCACTAATGAAGTGTTTAGGTCATAACCCCTTTCCTAGGGTGATGAACCTTCTTCGACGTGCAAGTTTCATCACGTTATTTTCCTTGACAGTTCAGCGAGAGCTATTGCTGCTGCACATTCACCAACGTACGTAATTTAGAAATTGAAGTCATAGGCAAATATCCAACCGTCGACTTCTCATAGGAGAAGCAACCGTTCTTCCATAGATATAAAATTATGATCTTCAGCTCAATGTGAAGTTTCGAACGAAAATATAACAAAGGTTTATTCTAGAAAGAACCAATCAACTTAAACAAATAAATAAATACTAGACAACGTCACACACGTTGCTCTGATCCCAAAGTAAGTAGCTAAAGCACAAACACCCAGACCCGAGAAAATATAGAAAAGTTAGGGTCGCATTCCAGAACTCTACTCAATGGTCAAGTCAGGACTTGAGCAGACTTTAGTATGATTTCAATCACTGGAAATACGACCCTAATGGCAAGGACTTGAGTATGATTTTCATTGCTCACTTGAGTATTGAGTAGAGTTCGGGAATACGACCCTTAGTTTTCTACACACTGACCCGGCCGGGGACCGAGCCCGGAACTTCAGAGACGGCGACACCACGAACCCGGCGTGCAAGGCGCTCGACCTCGGAGGCCGTGAATTGCGCAGTCGGTCGCGCTTAATTGGCGAAAGCGCAGTCGGACTTACGTGGCCTGGCCCTCCCGCAGCAGGACGCAGTGCAGCGTGAGGTGGACGGTGGCGCCGACGATCTTCTGCGTGGTGGGGTCCATGCTGAGCGCCAGCGCGCGCTGCGAGGGCTCCAGGCTGGCGTACTTGCGCATGTTGATGGAGCGAACCGCCAGGCGGCGGCGCTTGCCCGTCGACGACACCTGCCGTCAAATAATACCGCGTGCCTATCAAGTAGCAGTAGCCCTAATGAAAGGTTCGTCCGGGAGGTACTGCCACGTTACATATTTCTGCCGCCAAGTAATGTCGGCGTTCCGGTTTTGAAAGGACTTGTCAACTTATCCTCACTATAACCTCACTTTCCCAAACTCATATCTTATAAAGAGTGATTATTGAGGAGATGGCAAAACTTTCTATTTATTTTAAATTTCTTATCAAGGGTGTTAATTTGGATAGCTTACTTTAAGAATAGGTAAAAGCCAGTTTGTGAATATGAAGGAAATGTAATGTGAAATCGGCTTGCAAAATTTGTATATATAACCCATTCTTTACATTTCAGTAACTTTGTGTTTTAAGAAACGACTTTGGGAAAGTAAAGCGACGTTATGTCTCAGGGTGAGGGGCGCAGTGCCCCTCACATCTTTGCGTTTTAAAGCTCTGAGTGGTACTGCAACTGTTATGGATAGGCGAGTCGCTTGCCCCCAGGTCCACGACCTGTTCGTCCCATCACTTGGTATTATAGAAAAGAAGTGGATCGCCTGATGATAAGTGATGACAGGATCATAGACGTCCTCTGTAGCACAGTGGGCGGTAGACAATGTGATCTTGGATTCAGTTACAGGTAGGATCAATTTAGGAAATCTATTTTTCTGATTTGGTTCTAGTCTACGTATTCGGAGTCTACTCATACTACACAGAATTCCCAAGTTTGAGACCAGGCAATTGGTGTGATCGTCTGGCACATTGTTATCTCGCCCTTCTCATCGAAATCACCATAATCACCAAATAAACCTTAAAACCTCCACAGCTGGCGTACGCCTTTTCCAAGCGGACAGACCACAGTACGTTAAATGGTGCACAGGCCACACGCGAGCTTAAGGACCCATCGACCAAGACACGACCAATCACCAAGCTCCCCTTTTCCATGACCCTCAAACTACGAAAAAGTGGTATAGAACTATCTATATTAAGGCAGTCAAGTTATAAAGAAGTCCTGAATCAGTGCCAAACAAGGCATTGAACTCAATACAGTCAATCATCACGTCTTTGGACAATTGAATAAAATTCGTCTTTGTACCTTATCTGATATTAAGCTACACTTACATCTTCCAAGACAAAAGTCCAGTCTTTATCTTCAAGTTCATTGGTGCGAGAATCCTTAAACAAGGTCACGGCCACCGTGTGGTTTTCGGGGACCGTGTAGACTACTGTGCCCCTGCAAGTGGGAGAATATACAATGTATAGATATAAAATTGTTATTGATACAAAGATCGAAAAAAGAGAAAAATTCCTTGGATGTTATTGGACTCGGACCAGCGCCTGTTGCCACACTGGGGCAACAGCTCTTACCAAGTGCGCTAGAGAGCAAGCACATCTTACGAATTTCTATATGGGCTTGTTGCAGATTTTTGTATCAGATTCAAAGGCTTTTTGCCGTGACAAACTTATGAAAGTTTAATTACTAGTCAAATTTAATATAAAAAGAATATTAGACAAAGTCATATTCATTACGAAGCATTATGCGTAGCAACGCAAGAAGCTATTATTTAAAGGATTTTGACTCTTTGCTGAATATTAAACAAATTACTTCTTTTACAAACAAAGCAAGAATGTTTTCTCGTTTTAAGTACATGGACATCTGGGAATGGATGTACAATTCACAAAATACACTCACGCCTTTGCGTTGCCTGGAGAAAACCTCTCTAGATTTACTTACATTCATTAACAGAGACGGGCAGTGGGTTAAAACCAAATGAACCCGGTTTTATCCGGGTTTTTATCCAAAGCGCCGCCAAAGGTTTTATCCCATTTATGAATAAAATCGTGGGGGAAACCATTATACGCGTAAAATAATATGGAAGTTGGTATAATTCTATTCTTGTTAGGTTTTTTTTTTTTACGATAAAGAGGCAATTTACAGCAAGCGATACTTTATGATTCGATTTTTGTGGAAATCGATTCAAATTATATTATTATACGATATAACGTTTTTTTGTATTGATAATTTCAATTTTCGATTTTCAAGCGAATGGATTCAATAGAAAGGCAAAACAAGTGAGCAAGCACTAAACATTTTGTAATAATATCATTTCTTTTGAACAAATCTCGATTTACAAATATTTAGTTGTACCTAAATAGTTTTTGCCCTCGACTCCGGGTGTTAATGGGTTTTACCCCGATTTAAACTCAGCATTAAAAAAACGCCGGGTTAAAACCAGGCGTTACTCATCAATCTTTCCACGATTTTAGGATCATAGTCCAATAAAAAAAATGGTCAATTGGAACTATAATGACATTTTTGACAGCATCTATGCAAATCTGTATGTGTAAATATTAACTTATTACTCTGGCACTCACTTGAGCGGATCCTTTAGCGAAGGCTCCCACTCCAGGGGGTCAGTGATGACACGCCGCGAACGTCGCGTCCATACTATACTCAACTTGTTCGGTTTCCTGATAACAAAAGGGCATTAGAGATATAGAGTTGACCTTTCTAAGTGTCTGAGGCAAAAATGATTGATTATATTGTACGGTTACACAAAGCGGCAAACAGTTAGGCGGTATCATTAATTTTGCTAATGCATTACCAGGCGTCAAATATCCACCATCACACTTCCAGTCAAAGGAGTAGAGCCCATTTCTGTACCCTTGATGCCCAGCATTACCCGAGTTTGTTTCTTCCAAGTAACTGCGAGATGTGGATTGACCTCTGTTCTGTTTCCTTTGCGTTATGATGTGGGTTTTTCAAAGAGCGAGTAAACAAGGCTCTCAATGGTGATGACTGCCTCCCAGTTTTAGTAGCAGTAGAGCTCCTTGTGAAAGACTTTGTAGTGCCACCTTGCCTATTTCTGGACGCCAAGCAGTAATGTGAGCTTTATCGCGTCCGGTTTGGAAGGGTAAGAGTGCTGGTGAAATTACAGGCACATGGGTCTTATCAACTTATGTCTCAGGGTGATGAGCGTAGTGGCAGTGCCCCTAAGATCTTTATGATTTAAAGCAGTGAGTGGCACTGCAAAAAAGCCCATCATCAAGTTTCTCGTATTTTGTGTAAGACATGTCGTGGTAGTTGTGCTGACCTTCCCCACCTCTCGAGGTAAGGCATTGGTTCTTACCTGAGAGGGAGGGAGGGGAGGAATGTAGTGTGTAAATATTTATGTAAACACTGACAAATCTCGCATCCCAGGACAAGGATCCGTTTTGTTGGTTCGTATTAACCCGCCGCTGTACAACGAGTGTGTTTTACACTTCATTACCATATTTAATACGAAGCATAAGTAAATTGTTGTTCACCAAAGTTCAGGGTCATGGTGAACAAGTGTACAATAGTGCATATTAATAAAGACAATACAAGCCAAGTTGGTAACAGGTTTGTCATTTTTTCCAACTATGGAATTATTAGAGTTTGTCGTATACCTAAAAACTGCAGTATCTTATCAAGGTTTTTTACGAGAACTTGTTTCCTGTTTACTTTTAAACTATTTTGTAAGTTATTACACTTCGGTAGGTGCTTGATGACGAGGTTCTACCACAACTGGCTACTTAGTGCCTCTAAAGTTAATTTCGTCACTTTGGTACTTATTTGAAATACTCAATTAGAAGACATTCTTTAGTTGCCCCCCTTTTCATCTTGCATATTACTTAACCTGGTAGACATTAAGACTTAGCAATAAGGCTGCCTGTTGTGTTGTACATTAACTTACTTAAATTCCTGTTCTGTCTTGTCATAGTAATTTTAATGTGCAATAAAGAATTTGCATTCATTCAATCATTCATTTAACTGCTTGCGTGGCCGAACGGTTACCATGCTGGTCTGCCACGCAGAGGTCCCGGGTTCGGTTCCGCGGCAGGCCGGGATAAATATTTGTATGGCCTACATTTATTTCTCATGTTAAATTGGGGTGTAATTTGTGGTTATATACGTGTATGTGTCCATGGTACCTGCGATACAGGGTTTTCCTAGTGCGGAGCTATGACTGTGTGCGTTATTGATGGTAGTCATAAGTAAATTCTCTAGTTTGAGACCAGGTAGTTGGTATGAATGTCTGAAGCACACAACGCTATATATAATCGAAGTAATATTTTTATTTAGTGGACACATCCCTTTGAGAATTGCTTATCCCCAGTTCCCACATGACACACGTTACTATAGGTACTTCACGCCTAAATAGTATAAGAAAAACTGCAATAAAGACAAACTAACCACTTAGGCGACGTTTCGAGATCAACGCGGTGGTAGGAGGCGGTGTACTGAAACTTGGCGGCGCGCTTGTTCACGCGCTGCAGTCGCTTCCACACCGACGCCATTGCCGACTCTGCAAAAAACATTTTCATTTGTGATTAATTAGAAAAAAAGTAGAAAACGCTGTGTACAACTCTGCCCTCATATCATATTAACGTTATCGTTTTTTTTTTGGGAAATTGAGTTATTAACATATCCGGAATCAGCAAAGTAAGATCTACAACTCTCTCTAATCGGTTTTTAACATTGACTTACGAATAAATGGACGACGGGTCTAATACAAAAACCACGAAAAACTAAAAACTAAAACGTTGAATTTAAATTGTAATGTCATCGCAGTACTGTCTAATATTGCTTGCTTCGCTGTCAGTCGAACAAACGAAGACTAAAGCGTGAATGACGCTCTGTATACTAATTTAACGCCCTATAAGTTCGGACACTTTTTAGCGCGGACCCGACGTCCATATAATTGTAAGTCAATGGTTTTTAAATATCTTATTTGGTTTCAGTTTTATTGTTGAGCAAAATCAGGCATTTTTTAGGTGACAATAAAACTTCAGGCGTCAATATCTCGAAAGTTAACGAAATGAGTTATACTACAAAGGTTTAGGTAATTAAGAGTCGACACTACCTTAGCTCGAATGCAAATATTTTATCCGCATTAGCACGGTTCATTTTCGTTAGGTCGTGCGGCTGGGACACTGGCTTGATTGCAGAATTTATTTATTTATAAAAGAAATTAAAGGAATTTGATAAATTTAAAAAAAAACCATTGGTATATGTAAAATACCTATTGAACGTAGCGGTTTTCTTGTAAAATGTAAGTTTTTCTATCGTGAAAGTTTTTGGAAAACGTGTTTTACACCTTACAGTAATCAGTGTATATAACCTCAATTGATTCAACACTTCACTGTTATGCTGAATCAATCAAAGCCATCTGAGGTAGTGTAGACTCTTAACTAAATGAGGCACCTGCTTGCTTATAATGAACTTTTCAAAATGGCTCTAAATATGACAATATTTTCAGATAATAGACAACATTTCGAACTACCTATTTAAAATAGTACTAAATATATAATACAAATATAATATTTAAATAAATATATTTACGTATTACACTTTCCTATGATAAACAATCTAAAATCAACAGAATAATAACATAAAATATTTCAATTATTCAAATGTTAGCTGGAAGCAATCCCTTTACGGGATATGCTCGTCTTTGTACAATAACGTTTTATTTCTGTGTTAAAAATTTGTTTTGTTGTACAATAGTGTTTACATACATACATTCTGCCTATAAAAAGATGACAGCCAATAACATGCGACCAATTTTCAGAAGTTTGTTTACTTTTAGTTAATATCCTAAACCTTTATAGTTACCTCTATAGTTATGACAAGGAGGACAGAATTACTAACAATTATAATTGTAATAATACCGGAATGCAAGATATTTATGACTTTTACGCGTATTTTCCTTATTGCTACACATAATTAGTAAATTACTACGAGCACGTGGGATTTGTGAACTTCATGTCTCAAGGTGTCGAACTGTAAAGCGGCCGATCGAATTTGTCTTTTTTAAGACAAAAACTAATTTTCCCAACACCCGATATACTGATAAAAATTACACATATAACGATAACTGACTTCCCGATCCCCGGAGCGATATACCGCTCTTTGGGCGTGCCAATGCCTAACTGACTTGTGAAACTTGCACATTGCATTATGGAAAAATACGGCAATAAAATTTATAAACCCTTGCAAAATGACCGTATTTTTACCATTTAAACCATTTATTGCCACATACATTAATTACATAACAAAACTAAGCTTAAAAGATTACTTATTAATGCAAAAATAAATTAAATCAATATATGCATTAAATGATTTGTGTGGGGGAGACAGACTCGGCATTTACTGAGCGCCAGAAGTGGCTCAGCGCTGGTTTTCAGCCTGCCCCCGATCTTTGCAAACACATTTGTAATAGGGCTTGTTTCGCAAACTTAGTACTTGGTAACATTGTAAAGCTAAATCTGAATAAGTAATAAATAATTCCTTTCAGTTAACTTTAATAAATAATCTGTATTAAAACATCATTGTACATTTTACTCCATTCTAACTACGTTTCTAATCATCTTCTTCTTTAACTGCCTCCGTGGCAGAACGGTTACCATGCCGGACTGCCACGCAGAGGTCCCAGGTTCGATTCCCGGGCCGGGAGAAATATTTGTGTGGCCTACAATTATTTCTCTCGTGAGTTTGGGTGTAATTTGTGGTTGTCTATGTGTGTGTCCATGGCACCCGCGACACAGGGTTTCCCTAGTGCGGGGCTAAGTTGAGTGTGTGCGTTATATCTTCTGTATAAATTTACCGATCCATGTATATAGTATATCATGTGCACCCTAATTCTAAACCAATGTACCACATTAAAAATAAACAATGTAATACCACATTAAAAAATTGTATATCTTACTTAATTATCTATTGCCTCAAAACAAGTATTAGGGGTTGGGTTATAACAGAATGCAATGGCAGCGGCAATAACCCTCGAGATCTGTTACGGTGGTAAGCAACACGCTTGTCTGGCTGCCACGAAGAGCATTTGTTCGTTCCGTTTCTTGATTAATATAATAGAATTAGTATTACGTAACTAGGTAGCATAATGGTTGCTTTTTCAATCGAGATCGACGCTTCGATTCGGGAATATCGTCGATATCGTCGGGAATAGTGCAATAACGCATAATTAGCATTGGATAATAAGTTTCCATTTCGGTAATTTAGTCGCCAAATCAAATACACGTAACTGTCGTGCCAACCATATAGCGCTATTTACGGGAACCTGTTGTTATCAGTCCATAAACAACATAAATTAATGCTTGCAAAACAGAAAGTTATTGCCATAGAAATAACAAAATAATGACGTTCAATCGTAAAATTTGGTTTAGTGCTGATACGCGCCTTTTACCAATGCTAGGCCGATATGCACTATCCCAGACGATATGTGAATGTTTCGTAGCGGTACTTCTCGCGATTGGTGGAGGAAAACATGTAAAGTCCCCAATTGCATTGAGCTAGTGTGGCGGATTACGGCCAAAACTCTTCCCATATCCTCTATGGGAAGAGTTTTGCCCGAATCTCCTGATTCGTGCGCAGCAGTGGAGAATATATAATATTGAAACGCGTTTTTCGAGCCGCTCAATAAATAACTGCCGTAATCAGTAGGGCAGCTGCCGTTAGCGCGGGCGGACGTGATTATCTATGTATTATCAATCACAGACAGAAACGGAAGCCACATCTGGTCGTGTTTATTTTCATTTTACTGAAACGCACACCAAATAACATTTTTGTGGCGGAGATCTATGCTAAGCATGCAGCAGTGGCGTGGCTACAACATACCAATAACCACTAAAACGTAAATGTACGCAATACATTTTTAATCAAATTCTGCGTGTAGGTAAAAATATCGACCTCGACGGCCTTGCGGTTAACACTATGAGATCTTGATGAAGAGGTCCCAGGTTGTTTCATTCCCGGCAAGACTCATTTAAGAAACGAGCTTTTTTAAAATATGGTTCAGGGCTATCTTTTCTGATATTCATAATTCTTAGGAAATTCCCCTAGTCGGCGACTGTAATCGTCTTGGTATACGTTATTATTAGTTAAATAATAATGTATAAATAACAAAATAACTTTATTTACCTACACTGGCATTAAACAACATCGTTAGTGTTACTTGAGGCTGGACGTAAGTGGCTATTCAGACCTACCCTTTTGGTGAAACTCCCGACATTTTTTATTCCAACAGTAGTATGAAGCCTCTAGACTTTTTAGTAGCAGTACAGCTCCTTGTGAAAGAGTTCGCCCAGGGAAGTACTACGTTCCGGTTTGGAAGGGTAAGCGTACTGGTGAAATTACATCAGATTACATCATCAGTGCCTGCAATTGCATCAGCCCCCTACTTACAGAACGCAGTAATGCTTACATTATTGCCTGGCGACAGAAAGAGATAAGGTGGCAACACTTCCATGGATGAAATCTTTTACAAGGAGCTCTACTGCTACTAAATTATAGATGTTTATTAAGGGAATCACCAAACTTGCCGCAATCGCACTAATCCGGGCAGCTTTATGCTAATAAGATAAGAATAAAAGCGAAAAAAACGTGCGAGCGTTCGCGGTAATAAGTGTGGTGGTTCTCTAAATTGAAGTACAGAACCGTGGCCGCTGCGCTTCGCAATATTCAATGGTGTGGCAAAAATCGTCTCCGATTCTGGCGTCGCAGTCACAAAAAAAAACAAGTATACGTCTCATTAAAATAACCAAAACAAACAGTCACTTACGCAACACGCTAATAACAGATATCGCATTATTAACACCTACATATTAACCTAAATGTTGGTGATGATCTCATCTCCATGACGTTATTTGAACTCTACGGTCATTGCTTGGAATTGCAAACAGAACTAAATGTGCATACTAACGAGGAGTCAAATAAATATATTTTAAGATCATCATCATTGTCATCGAAAATATCCACTGCTGAAATTAGAATCCACCAATAGAACGCCACCACGCACAGGTTATCAGCGTCCATCGAGTTTCTGCGACCTTCTCCAGGTCGCTCGTCCACTTAGTGGGAAGATGTCCAACAAAAAGTGCGCCTTTTCAAACAGCACCTCATTATAATTGCACAGAATACTAAATACGAGGCGAAAATAAAACATCGCTCCGTACTCTAACATTATATAAGCAGTAAACTATTCTGATTTTAATGCTCAATAAGGATTGGGCGAAAATAGATTTCCAAACTTGGCTGGCGCACTACTGCCCAATCAACGGTCTTCTGAATTATAAATCGGAATTAGTTCCAGTGTTTAAGCACGCCCTACATCATCCGATGGCATCATAATAATCATCCTAAAGTAGATCGACTTCCCTACACACATTCATTGAGAAATCTCATACGACAGGGTCCGACGGGATGGCTACATCGAGCAGAGGTATTTCACGTTAATATCGGTCGTAAAAGCTCAGATTCCTTAATATTCTTGTACGTAATTCTTTTGTCGCGTTCACAACAGCCATTAAATCATTTCATTACGTTAGCTTTGCAGCGCATTTGAAAAGATGGGAATCGAAAACTGTCGCGCTGTTAGCCTATTAGAGACAGTCGCAACGTGAATAGCCGCCTTAACTCTCAACATGCATCTCTTGAGCAATTGAACACATTCATGTCTATTTAAAGAATATATTCGAGTATGGTGTTTAGATTCGTTTCGAGTGTAAGAGTTATTCTCGTTTCAGCTGATTATGTATGGCTTCGGAATGTTATTTGCTTCTTCTTATCGCCACTGGATTTTAGTTACGAATAGAACTCTTATAAGAAATGTGTTGTCAGTAATGCCTATGGTATAAATCCAGAAGATTGACAGGAGGTTCTCTCTGTATATTAATTTGTCGCGTTAAACTAAGCTACGATAGCGGAAATTCAGGGATTATCGTAGCATTCCCCACGCACACTTCGCTTGAATAGGGCCCAGTCTTATTGTGTTTGCCAACGTGATTTCAAAATGTAGCCATTTTGCAAATTCACTTGTCATGCAGTGGACTATGATAAAATGCTTAATGAATAATAATTAAGCAGTTTTTAATGTCAGACAGTAATTAACAAGTATCCCAAAAATTGAAAAAATGTAATAACAGAATTTTAATTACTTAAAAAACTAAATTCAATAGTTCAAAATCGAGTGCGTTCGGACGGGACTTATAAGGGTACGGTTATTTGCGTAAATGTTGGGTGGTTTCTATCCGATTTGTTGGAGTCAAGTTGTAGTGCAACGAAGACTTTGTATGCATGTTTGGTTTGGTAATATTTTGATTTATCTGTCTGGATTTTATTAAATGTTTTCGTGATGTTTCGTTTTTACAATGGGGCTGTATGTTCAATAATAATCAAAGTTCCTAAATAAATACAAAGTTAAAAAACGGAAGAAAATACAATAATGGTTATTTTTGACGTCATAGTTTAGTAGACCATACAAGCGACACTGGTATAGCGAAAAAGTGGTGGAATGGGGTGCACATTCCACCATTTTTTCGCTGCACTGATTTGAGATTTGAAGACCAATCTTCATTGTTATTTAAGATATGTTATTGATGCACACAAATATGAGTCATTTCGCCTTTTAAAATCTAGGACTCAATAAAGAAGTGGCTAATCACTTCAACTTTGGACTAAATTACTTTGATGGAAGTATATTTTATTTTTATCCCAAAATTTTGCTATTTAGCATTACGCTAAAATAGTGCGAGGACAAATGTTGGTGTTTACTAATGAATTGGTACATCCTGCTCACTTTTATGACAAGTAGCAATATGCTAAATGCAGGTATGACACTGTTTCTTTCATTTTGCTATGCTTTACATCAAAGTTTTGTCCCAGTACACTGAGGACAAACATTTCAATGTTAATTTTAACATGACACTAATGTTGCAACAATTAAATATATTTACAAATAAACCACTAAAATATCTACTGTTCTAAGCAGAGATCGAAGGAGGCAGAATTTATTTACCACTTCAAGTATATAAGCTAGAAGTAATGTGAACATTACTGCGTTCTGGATTTAAAGGTGTTGGTGAAATCACAGAAACATGGGACTTGTCCACTTATGTCTCAGGGTGATAGGAGTAATGGCAGTGCTCCTCATATCTTTGCGATTTAAAGCTCTATGTGGCACTGTAACTGTTGTAGACAGGTGTGTAGCTTACCATCGGGCGCACAACTTGTTCGTCCCGTCACTTGATATTTAAAAAAAAACTTCCCTCTATAATCCCAAAGTAATGATACACCATTGGAGAAAAATAATTATAAAAACCAAAATACAACACAATAATTACGGGATGGTATTGCATGGTATAACAAGTAGGTGTTCGCAGGGTCTTACTTGTACCACCTGAGCTTCTCCAGTAAATTTTGCTTGTAATTGGCCACATTAGAGCAATTGTGGTAGGATAATTATAAGAATTTAGAGGGAGGTTATATCCATTCTAGGTGTATAACTTGCTTAAAGTTTACATAATGTTAGACAAAACAATATAAATAGAAACTGGCTCAACTATGGTGAATATGGTGATTCACTTTCTTATTATCTGTTAAAATTTACTTGTTCAGGTTATTTATTGGTAGCGCTTTCAATTAAAAATAAATGTTCTAATCTTTAAGTTCTAAGTGTAATGAGAAATACATGTGTCATTTGCATTAATTTCCTCACACATTGAAGCATTTATATTTTGCATCTCATAATGTAAACTTGAATATATTATTGGTTTTTCCTGTAACTGTTCAATTGCAATTTTTGCTGATAAGATTGGAGCAAATTAATATAAATGGAACAATGTCCTAACTTAAAAGATAAGAAAGAAACATAATATCATTAATGTCACATGTCAATATTGATAATTATGTATACATATGTATGAAATTTGAGCACAACAATATTTCAAAATTAATAAAATGTATCTAATAGTAAATTATGGTGCAAAGGGTTTATTTCTGCAATTCAATGTCCTTGCACTAATTTTGTATAATTAAGGAATCTTTCTGATTCTCAAAAAAAGATTTCTCCGGGTGATATATTTAATGTAATAACTGGTTTTACTACATTTAATTGCATATCTGGAGTCTCTAGAAACATTACAACTAGAAAAGGTCATTTTTGTAATAAATCACTACTACATATCCATATAAATTGTTTTCACTTGTGGCAGTACATTATTTTTATAATTCTTAATTTTCTATTATGTAATATAAAAACATTAAAAACTTTCGATATTTAACACAATTTTTTCTAGTAATTTGTAACATGGGGAATGAAAAGAATATTTATCTTGAAAATAAATTGTGTGATTTATTTTTAAGACAGACATTGTGTCACTATATAGATAAAAGTACATTGACACTGTAGTAAATAATGAAAAAATTATTAATTGCAGTCATTTTATTACATGTAGATTAAAGTATATATAATATATATATTATACATATATAGGCAAAATGCGTACATGCATGCACTGAGATACGAGCACAGACACAGTCAAGCAAGAAATGACCAAACTCACTTTGACACAATCACGTACAGGCAATGATTACACACTTGTCTATTATTGTTTTTTTATTTTAGATAACTGCGTACTTTGTTTTCTCCTATAATCTCTTTTTGGCTTGCTGAGCACTTTATATTGTTACATGTTGGTGGAAATTAGTAAATGACTTTGGATTACCTCATATTTAAGTATACTACAATTGTATAATTTGTCTGTGAATTTTCCTAAAATGAAAAAAAGTAAATAAAATAAATACTATTGAATTTGTTTACAAAAACATACAATAAACAGTCATTAGCATATTTTTGTTATTATACAATAATGTGACACTGTCCTCTGTAAAGGTAGTTGTCATTAGAAACATTGACAAAAAAAGTCTAAAAAATAAACTGGCAACAATTAGCTACAAATCAAAAGTATACAAGTAATACAAGGTAACAACAAGCTGCAGTGTTATCTTATGATTATTCTCTTGCAACATTTTGATAGATTATTTCAACTAACTAACTGCTTGTCTGATTGGATAACTCACCAATTGTTAAAAAGATCAATAAAACTACGTCAATATATATAATACGTAAATACAGTTGCATGCACAGTACCTAATTAAAGATAAATGTATAAATAATTTTGAAGAGACCAATGTCAACATGACCCTATATCCTCGCTCATAAAACGATGAAGAGCGCAGGGACAACACAGTAAACAGCACGCAAGCCGAGCAAACAAACGCTACAGCATTGCGCGTACTACGGGCTAAAAATAAAACTCGTACAAAATAAAGAAGTCCTATTTTATAAACACAATACAAACATGAAAAGTTCATTACACTACCCTGATATCACCACTTCCTCCTCCCATACACCAATTAACGATAAATAACCATCCAACCTTGTGAACTCATATAAAAAGTGAATCGCTAAAAAGACAACTTACAAGTAAGATATCGATGTATTCCGCATCAAAGAAATGGCCTCATTTCAACTCTTCCCAGTCACTATTTTGCACTGAACACGAATATGGTGCTTTGTTACTCAGGTCCATTTGATCTTTAACAAAATTATTTTTGATAGAGCTTTAATTTTTACGTAAATTAGCAGCACACAGTAAAAATTTCAGTCCATTTTGACGTTTCTGACAGTCAGTAAACGGTATTGCCAGCTGATATTCCAAATTTCTATGAAATCAAATTCTAATTACTGTTGAGCAATTTTCCAACTTTCAAATAAATTTCCGAAAAATTGGAAAAAATATTTTACACGTTTATAATTCTTATAACTTCAAAAGTACTAATTTTGAAGTTTTTGAACTTAAGTTTTGTTCGCTAAATAAAACTTCAAAAAACGTATCTACTACTAAGTAGTATGTACATACATAATGTGAGCCTTCCAAACTCAGATTACAAAATATAGCTTTCAAATTAGATTTTTCCACTATTTGAAATTTTTCGGATAATTACTCACAGAAAGGGAGAATGATCAATTTTATTGACAAGAACGAATGAATTTAGATACGAAAAGGAATGAAGTGAAATGTCAAAGTCTAAAAAGTCAATCAAAAATGGTCTTGAAAAATCTGTAAATTTCAATTTTTTCAAATATGAATTGATTTCTAATGGTTTTACAAGAAGATTCTCTAATTTTTACCCAATAAAGTTTAGTTATATATAAAGTTATTTGTTTACGTAATTATTTTATGTTTTATGTACCGGTGAAGGTTATGAAATAAGTTTTTTCCCGACTTGGTGTTTATTGGTTATGTTTATAAAGGGATTTTTACGCGGAAAGTAAAGAAATTACGTAAACCATGTCGAGAATACTGCATAATCGCATCAGGTAACCGCACATATCCCGTATCTTACGAAACTGTGCAATCTTTTTTTGTCCAAAGAATATTCTTCATTTTCTTAGGTATTTCAAATATAAATCTTCTTTTATTTACAACCTAATGTAGATTCAATGAAAATTTAACAATACACGTGGAATCATCACTATTTTCAAGTGAATTTACTGGATTTATGAGGGTTTTTTATTTTTATGTTTACTTGTTTATT
The DNA here is from genome assembly GCF_003589595.1 of Hyposmocoma kahamanoa. Lineage (NCBI taxonomy): Eukaryota > Metazoa > Arthropoda > Insecta > Lepidoptera > Cosmopterigidae > Hyposmocoma > Hyposmocoma kahamanoa. The sequence goes on from NW_020653757.1 coordinate 1,882,841, forward strand.
TCTTTACTTTAGGAGCATCCAATAAGTCAAATTGCAACTTTACTACATAACTAAATGCAAGACTACATAATTAAATGCAGAACCTAATATAACACAATAACAAGTATAAAACTTTTAGATCAACAGCATGGTTGCGGATAGACAAGCGAGCAGTTGCATTTTCTATGTGGTCAGAGCGTAGTATTTTACTTCGCAAGCCCATAGACACAAGCCATGTGCAGAAGAGAAGATACGGTATGCTTGTAGCAAGAGCACTGCGTGGTGTACTGAAAATCAGATATTTGGTATTGGGAGGTGCTGTTGGAGGAGGCATGACACTCAACAAGGTACAATGATTATTAATTTTAATTAATGAATTTGAAAAAAGTTATATTATCCTCAAATTTATCATACCCATTAAATAGTAAGTAATTTAGTTTTTCTCTCATAATCTGAACATGGTTCATTCAGTCTGAAACCTTTTAATAATTAATGCAAAATTGTTACCATTGTAAACTGTAAGGCTCAATTTAATTTGCGGGGGAACAGAATGGAAGCAAATTTTGTAACTATTATTGTACATAGCAAAATGAACTTTATGGTCAATTGTGTAACGTACAAACTAGATACTAGCCAAAATTGTCCACAGAATGTGCAAACATTCTTGAGCATGCATTTTATTATACTATGTACACAAAAATTCGTTCTCACTCCCTTCCACCAACAATATTAATTGAGCCTATGAATGTGAGTTTGGCTCTAATGATGAATGACCATGACGAGACCTGACATTTTAACATAATGTATTTAACAAAAATAAGTAAAGTGTATGTGACATCTGCAACAAAAAAATAACATCTAGTATTGATTGTATCTATTGTTATTGGTCACAAAATATTATTTGGGTCATTCCAAAATACAAAGTACATAATATAATGTCCACGGTGATGTTTTAAGCTATATAGAACAACTTATCTATTGTATTTCAGTAGCATAATAAGGACTTAAATTTCTGTGTTTCCAAAAATGTAAACACAGTAAAAATCTTGATTCATTACAAAAGGGGTCCAAGGGTTTGACACTTACAGAATATTACATATATTTGTATTAATTGTAATGTTGTGTATTACGTTGTAATCTTTTTGGAAATAAATGTATATTTTTAGTATGTTACCTCACCTTTCAACTTCCAAATTTAACACTATATGTACTAGCTGTATACAGGTGGCATATATGCTTCACTGAGCCAACTGATCATCACTCAGCCATGACTATCGGGTCAAATAATAAATTGTGAGTTATAACCTTAACCAAATACTATAATACTTTTAACAAATGAAAAGGCACCAAAAATAATGACAGTTAAATTTGACACAAATATTTTTGTATCACTGTTACCACCCAGTATGGTAGGCAGCGTCAATGATTTCTACATTTTGTTTTTGTGAAACTTCTAACACAACTGTTTTCTTTTTGAACAGAAATACTCAGAATGGAAAGATGGCCTCCCGGACATGGGGTGGCTGAATGAATTACTGCCAGACAATGAGCAATGGGACAGATTTACCACCACACTTATTTCTGCCAAAGACAAGATTGGTGACAACTTACAGATAGGTGCGTTACTTGTTCACATCTATTAGCTTTGATTGCAAATTGTAGTTAATGGTGGTCACAATAGCTCAATGTGCAGTGCTGGAGAGCGTGGTATTAGCCATCGTAATAATAAGAGCCTATATGCACACTGCATATTTTTACGCACGGTTGACATCCGTTAATGAGATTCAAACGAGATTGAGGGTCCTATTCTAGAACTCTACTCAATGCTCAAGTCAGGATTTGAGCAGACTTGAGTATGATTTCAAGCACTGGAAATACGACCTTAATGGCAAGGACTTGAGTATGATTTTCAGTGCTCACTGCAATACTCAAGTCCTAACTTGAGTATTGAGTAGAGTTCTGAAATACGACACTCAGTCACAACCTTTGCACACATTCAAACACAAATGCAGTGGCGCCGTAATCTGCGTTAAAATATGCCGTGTTACGCGCTATACGACGATACAGATGTGAATCCCCCAGTCTGCAGCCTTGCAATACGGTGTAGCCATTGTTGAACCGATTGAAATGCGCGTAAAACGCTATATGTGTATAAGTTTCAAACGCGCTTCTTGCGCACGTTGTCTAAAAAAATGCGCTGTGTATAGGCTCTATATAATGCCATCTCTTTCTTTTTTGATGTTCCGAATCGTCTTATCGTAGTATAATATTTAAGAACTTAATGTTATTTATTTATATTCAAAGATAATGCGAACACACACGCAACATAGCCCCGCACTAGGGAAACCCTGTGTCGCGGGTGCCATGGACACACACATAGACAACCACAAATTACACCCAAACTCACGAGAGAAATAACTGTAGGCCATACAAATATTTCTCCCGGCCCGGGAATCGAACCTGGGACCTCTGCGTGGCAGTCCGGCATGGTAACCGTTCGGCCATGGAGGCAGTTTTAAAGAATTAAATGTCACAAAAATACTTTTGAATTGTTATTTTACTTGACTCTAATCTGGTTTATAAGGTGACAAATGTAGAATGATTTTAGTTCAACCCGTTTTGATATCTTTGAGGTTTTGTGAATTAATCTATTTTTTTTCTGGATCTAAAATCGCGTTTTGTTCACGGCTGACTGGCCCGCTGACTAAGTCAGTCATGTCCATGTAGGTCCTAAGCCTAATAAACAGCTTGCCTACACGATTTTAGATTAAAAAAAAATTTAATCGTTTCCAGTGTGCAGCAATTGTGGAAACTTATGTATTCTGTATCTATGGGTTGTCTTATTGTCAATTTCTGCATGAGATTGTATAATTTTTGATTACATAATTTGTGAGTTGGTTGGTGAGACGGTGGTTTGTTGCGTTGACTAAACCATTATGAGTTAAATATTTGACATTGCATTATTATCCAATATACTGTACAGTCAAAGACCTTCGTTATGAGTTCCTTCAATGAATTATCTGCTGTGATGTTAGTGCCAAACACATGTCCACGTGGGCGTGTCCACTCTCGGTTCCGCTAAGCGTGAGATTCCTGGTAGGTGTCCCACTGACGCTGTCGGTGACCGTAGATCCGCAGCTGCGCGACGCGGGCCTGCAGCGCGCGCTGCAGCTGCGCGAGTGGCTGGCGCAGCGCTACGACGACGCCGTGGCCGCGGCCGCCGCCGGCAATGTAGCGCATATCGGTGAGTCCGGGGTGGGTCGGTTAGGTTCCGGGACATTAGAGATTTCAAACTTTTTCAGGTACTTTAGACTTGACAAATATTTGTAATTACATGTATATCGATGTGATTTTCTAAAATACTTTGATAAAAAAATATTCTGTTGTTGAATTCGACTGTGATCCTTGTTTGAAGGTGCTGTAATTTCGTTTAAGGATGCGGAAGGACAGTCAAATTTGTTGCGCATTAAGTTGTCCTTTTTTTTCAGATTCGTCAACAAATATAGTTAACAATTTGCAGAGCAAGCCACCGCCGCAGAACAACAGAGGCTCCGGGGATGATGCGCATGTATACGGTAATAGGGAGTCGAACAATTTTTCGGAAAGAATTTAAATTGAACCGCAACGTATATACATATATACTTAGATGTATAGTGCAAATAAAAATAATACTCTGTTTAAATAAAGATTTTAAAGTTCAAAAAATGATATTTAAATGTACTAAAAAATATAGACGGGCAAGTGGCACCACAACTCAACTCTGAACACATGTAATTGTAAGAAACTGGACATTGCGCTCTTGCCACTAACGATACACTGACGTTATTTGTTTACCAGCACTCGACGCCACGTGTTGCGTTTGCGTAACAGGGTAAACTGAATCGAGTGATCTAAAGTGGTCGTGTGGTCTCGCAGAGAAGCGCGTGCACGCGCTGCAGGAGGAAGTGCTGGCGCTGCAGGCGCGCTACCAGCGGGAGCTGCAGCGCCTGGAGCAGGAGAACCGCGAGCTGCGCCAGCAGAACATGCTGCTGCGGCAGGGGCGGCAGCCGCCGGCGCGCAAGATGAAGGTCGGTGCCGCGCGGCCGGGAGGGCCGCGGCGGGCCGGGCGTGACCGCGGTGCCTGTTGCAGCGCTCGCTGATCGACATGTACTCGGCCGTGCTGGACGAGCTGGCGGGCTGGGAGGCGGGCCCGGGCGAGGCCGACCGCCTGCCGCGCGTCGTGGTGGTGGGCGACCAGTCGGCCGGCAAGACCTCGGTGCTGGAGATGGTGGCGCAGGCGCGCATCTTCCCGCGCGGCGCCGGCGAGATGTGCACCAGGTGCGCCCCCGCCCCGCGCCCCGCCCGCCCCGCCCCGCCCCGCGACGGCTGATGAGACGTTTGTCCGCAGGGCGCCCGTCAAGGTCACGCTGTCCGAGGGGCCCTACCACGTGGCGCAGTTCCGGGACTCCGCCAGGGAGTTCGACCTCAACAAGGAATCCGACTTGGCCGATTTGAGGAAGTAAGCCTGGATTATAACTGTCGCTTGATATCGTGTTCTCGATCGATCGTAGTCTTCCCGCAACGGATACGAGTCTACTTTATTTTGTTTCGACTGAGATGCCGTAAAACCGGCTTATGTCATTATGAAGACGGTCCCCTCGGGAGTCACAAAAATGGTCAGCAAGTCCACATGTTTACCGGATATCTTAGAACCAAATACTTTATACTTGTACCCCTCTTTTATATTTTCTATAAATCGATTAATAAAGTCACAGACACTTTTCACATGTAACTACTAAAAACAGCAGTTTGAAGGACAACACTGAGTCGAAAGAACAGAATACTGATGCTACTCAGTTCTCACCTAAAGTAAATCAATCGCCTGTGTATAAATGTTATGATGACATTTATAACACATTACTGTAATACTGTATTAAATTGCCAGCCGATAGATGTTGTCATTAATGTACAGAGAAGTGGAGATGCGCATGCGCAACAGCGTCCGCGGCGGCCGAACCGTGTCCACCGAGGTGATCTCCATGTCGGTGAAGGGCCCCGGAATACACCGAATGGTTTTGGTCGATCTTCCTGGTGTTATTTCCGTAAGTACCCATATTAATAGGCTTGGAAAGATATACTAAATCATTATAAACACAAGTATTTTTTTCTAAATTAACAATGAATGGGAATAGGACCCTGTTGCGGTTAACCAACCATAAAAGAAGTGAGGATCTGTGATCGTCAGGTCTAGGCATTGGCCTAGCTTCCGTGTGCCGCCGATGGATGGGAGACGCCGGGAAAAGGAAAACGGAAATACACTAGTGGTCCTCTATATTACTAATTTCTCACATTTGAAATGACGCATTCCACAAAATTTTCCACTTTTGAAAAGTTCTCATCTATACAGGTGTTAACAAATTCTGTTCGGATATATTTAGTGCCGTCAGTTTGCATTAAAATAATTAATTTGAAATATAAATAAGATTACAATATACCACTTTTTAGTTTTATGTCGCTCTATAAAAAACAAATTTAAAATTCTGTCTAAAAATATCGACGCTAGGAAAATGACTTTTTAGCAAATATGGTGTCAGGAAAAATCTGCATTTTTTGTCTAGTAGTCGTGATGTTACGACAAAGATTTTTTGTTGCACGACGTCGATTTTTGACGATCACACAGAAAAATGCTGTAAGTAGAACTTTACATGTTAAATTTTTCGAGGCACGACAAGATTGCTTTCCAACGTCGATATTTTACTGACAAAAAGTTTAGTTATTTAGTTTTTATTAGTAAGTTTCAGTTAAGTCAAGTTATAAGCAAGTGATTTTTAAAACAATTAAGAAAAGATAACATTAAAGAGATTTAATCACTAGGCAGCATTGTTATAATAGTAGTATTGTTGTTAGAAATAAAATTATTGAGCGCTGGATATGGTTAGCATTTGGCTTGTTTTCTTAAACTTCTCTAAACACTAACTGCTACTAAAGCGATTGGAATAAGGTAAATAAAAAAGGTTGACTCTATAAGCATCCGTACTCAATTTATGAGCAACCTATATAACCGTTTATAGTTATTTTTATTTTATTTTATTAAATAACATTTCAGACTCAAACAGTGGACATGGCGGCGGACACACGAGATGCAATAAGACAAATGTCTAAGCAATACATGGAGAATCCCAACGCCATCATTCTTTGCATACAGGTAAGTAAATATACGTCCACATCTCGACACAGGTCTCCGCTATGAACTGTTAAGGTAATTGGTGAGAATGCACGAATGAAATGATCATAGCACGTGCGGATCAGTAACCTCAGCCCACCCCACAGAGACCCAAACTTGATGCTGATATTAATTACCAGGACGGATCGGTCGACGCGGAGCGCAGCAACGTTACGGACCTGGTGTCGGCCTGCGACCCCCAGGGGAAGAGGACCATCTTCGTCCTCACCAAGGTGGACTTGGCTGAAGAGAACCTTACGAATCCCAATCGGGTGAGTTGCTGACACTCACTGACGGTACTTCACCGTGCAATGTAAACGCCTTTACTGGTCATTGAAAATCAGTGCAAAGTGCGTTTTCCAGCATATACTGAGCTAGTTATCCTTTTGTTGCTTCAGCTGACACTATAACTACAGCAGCCGACTTACGGGTGGAGTTTATAAAACTAAATTTGACTTTAACTAAGCAAAGATGGCGATCTAAGCAAGCTTATTATTATTACGCTTAAACTGACTTCGAGTTTACTTTCATAATTTAATTTTATGTCTTTCATATTTAATGACTTCGATTTTCTAAACCGTTCGTGTTTAATTTTATTGTTTTGTTTGTGATTTGGTTTTGCGAGTTTTTTTTTTTATTTTTGTTCATCGTTCTCTATTTTTTTACCATTCCTTGTTTTTATGAAACTATTATGTTTTTCCTCTTCTTTAGGACGTCGTTTGTGGTAACAAATAAATATGTTTCTTTCTTATTTCTTAATAGAATACAGCTAATGCTGTACGTATATTTTTCATGTGAGCTGGCCAAATTGTCTTTTTAATTTATTTCATGACAAACATGAGGCCATACAGCCGGCCATTTCGAAATAACTTTATGAATAAGAAAGCAGTGTTGCCAACTAGACTAAAGCAAATATCACTAAACCGAAGGTCCATTTAATTGACCAGAACTTTGTGTTCACAAAACACTTCAATACTAAGATAAAAATAATATTGAATGTTAAACTATTAAATCTATCTAGGATGCTGCGAGAGGCCATTGAAATTAAAAAACATCCTAATTTCAACAGGGAAGATGGTTTCTCCGTACCACCAGTTTGGGATCCAGTATTTCCTCTAATGAAAAATCCCAAACAGACATAAGACTGCAGTACTAATTAATATGTTTTAGTTTATTCTAATTTCTATTAATAATTAATAATAAATTAAACTTAATAAAAATTCATTCAATAAAATAATTTGTAAAACTTAATGTAGCGTAAATTGGAATGTTTTCTTTGTAAAATTAAAAATAAGGTATTTAATTAATAACTATTGTAACTATAGTGAAAAAATAGGGTGGTTTGCATCAATATTAGACATAACTGGTTGAAGACTGTACCACCTCAGTCAACCGTGACCATGGGACCTGTAAAGGGCCCGAAACGTCGGTTTGTTTGAAAAAACAAATATACGCGATTTAAATCCGGAAAAATAGTTTCATTTCCTATATTAAATCTAATTAAATACGCGCCCAAAAAATAGCAAATTTTTTGCCGTTAAATAGAAGTAAAAAAGACGCTTTTGATGTCAAAATGTCACATAAAAGGACGAAGTCGCTAAGTTGGCAACTCTGTAGAAAGAGAGAATAGATATGCGCGCGACGCGTCGTACATCGTTGATTATTAAATAAGTAAATATTAGAAAGACAATTATAATAAAGAAATAGGTTTCGCAATAATCGTCTTGTCTGGTATAAGTACCATGAGCAATCCAAAAGTAAAAGTAAGTTAATTGCGGGTCGTTTAATGAATTGTAATAAATAATCAAAGTTAGCAAAGTGATAATCGATACTCAAAAATAAGATAACGAACCGTGAAGGTGTTCTGCAGACTTCTGAGAACCGATTTATTTATTTTTACATTACATTTATTGAAATTTCAACTACTCAACTTAACTTCACAGAAAATTTACTTTTAAATGATGGTCTCATTAAAACGAATTCTTCATTTTAAAGTTAGTAAATTCTTGAAGTGCAAATTAAAAGTATTTCTAAATGCATTGAAAAATAGATCAGTACAAAAAAGCAGATTTCCCGGTTACGCTATCAAAAACAAATAACAGGTAAGAAGTGCAACTGTAGCAGTGATAAGTCACGTGATTGATTGCCTTAATTTACTATTTTACGTTAGGGCCAAATTAAGGGTTACGAGACTGTAATTTGAGTGCTCGGCATGTTGTGGAACGTGTTTACTTAATTTAGTTATGTTCTTATGACGCAGACAATATGAGTCGAATTGCTGACAGGGTAATTTAGAAAGCTTTACTTTTCTTAAGTGGTCGTAGGTAGCTTATGACAACGCACAGTTTAGAAACAATGTCTCCCGAAGATTCATTGACGTGTTGGTCGGTCAAAGAAAGCGACTAACGGGGTGCCGCTCAACGGCGGAGGTCGACGATTCGTACCTCCCGGCACGAGTTTCGGAGCGAACCTTTGTCGTTGAACAAGTCGGTCGTCCTGCGCCCCGGTACAGTGCTGTAACTGTCACGGCAGATCCGGCGCATCCTGGAGGGCAAGCTGTTCCCCATGAAGGCGCTGGGCTACTACGCCGTGGTGACGGGCCGCAGCCGCAAGGACGACTCCATCCAGAGCATCCGCGAGTACGAGGAGCGCTTCTTCCGCGGCTCGCGCCTGGTGAAGGACGGGCTGGTGACGCCGGCGCAGGTCACGACGCGCAACCTGTCGCTGGCCGTGGCCGACTGCTTCTGGCGCATGGTGCGCGCCTCGGTGGAGCAGCAGGCCGACGCCTTCAAGGCCATGCGCTTCAACCTGGAGACGGAGTGGAAGAACACCTTCCCCAGGTACCTTCGACTTCCCGACGCTCCGCCGCGAAGGCCGTTTCAGTAGAGCTTGCTTGTTCATGCTCGGATTATGAAAATTACTTTTCACTAATATTCTAGAAAAACATCAAATTGTACTACAAATATTTCAACGAAACGCCAAACGTTCTCCGGAGTCACTATTATAACGAGTGACAACGTTCTAATTAAAGGGCTCATCGAGGACTTTCATTGAAGGTAAAACTTTCATGGCGAACAATGTCACATACGTAGCTCTGACTCCAAAATAAATTGCTCAAGCACGTCTTGTGTTATAGAAATTGTCACTACATCGGCACTATAAACACCTATACCCGAGACAAATAAGTTTTCTACATTGACCCGGCCGGGGATCGAACCCGGGGCGTTAAAAATAGCGCCACCATGAAAACCGATGCGAAAGCCACTCGACCACAGAGGCTGTCAACACAAAACTTTTATCACGTTATCATGTCACTTCGACATTTGTACATATTTCATACTTCATTATAACCTATTCGCTTACCTCGCAGGCCATTTTCCGTCTTACATTCTTGTCGTTAAGAGTCTATACTACTTCAAATGGCTTCGGTTGATTCCGCATTACAATGAATGTGTTGAATGAACTGCTTTGGAAAAAATATATGATAAAATTTAGGATATACACTGATTCCTATACGGTGTTGAAACACGATTCCTAAAAACGGAAAAAAGACACATCCTTATCTCGAAATTGTACAAGAAAACCGCTGTATTGAATAGGTACTTTACATACACCAATGATGCTTTTTTAATATGTAAAAAAATTGTAAAATAGACCACGTGTCGTATACTATACGATATACATTTTTCAAATGGCTTCAATTTAGTTTGTAAAAAAATTAATTCTGAAATAAAGTCAGTGTCCTGCCGCTCGACCTAAGCAAGTAGTAGGGGAAGAATTTGAATTCGAGCTGAAATATCGACTCTTAATAATTAAAATTCCTGAGCTTGGCAAAAAATATGACGCGCCGTTGCACAATTTGATTTGGGCGCTTTAGTGATTGAGGTGTCAAGTGTTTGCGCATGTAATCATTCCTACTATAGTTTGTACTTAAGTGGCATGTCAATCATCGTCATCTACCCATTTATACGTCCCACTGCTGGGCACGGGCCTCCTCTCAGATGAGGGTTTAGGCTATAGACCGCTACGCGGTTTTTCGGGAGTTGTGAACCTTTTTCAACGCGCACCTTTCATCAAAACATTTTTCCTTCACAGAAAAGCTCATGGTACATTTCAAATTAAATTCCGCACGCAAATTCCGAGAGCAAAACTCAGAGGCGCGAGCGCGGTCAAAACATTAGGCTACCACGGCTTTCGGCGCGGCGGACTGAAACAATCAAAGACAATAATGTAATTTATAAAATTTGAAATTGAGACATAATTACATTTTGTCAATTATTGCTTTTATGTTTATTTTAGTAATATGCATTTTTAATGAAAAATAAATAATATAAATTGCGTTACAATATTATACTACTTCACATTAAAACTGATATTAAAAGTCAGTGCAAAATAATTATATTTAAGAACTTCATAATTTCAAAAATACGAAACATCAATTTCCATTGAAATCTATAACAAAAATCTACAGTTTAAAAAAAATGCTAATTTTAGGCGTTACTTTCAGCCATTTTGTTTTAAATTTTTCAAATATTTTACATCGGAATACGTTGTCGCGTTCCATACTCTCGAATATATTCTTCAATTTTGGTGTTGTTTAGTTAATTCGCTTTATTGATTTTGGCGTTGATTTGTTTTTATTAATTTTTCAGAAGTAAGTATTTTTAGGTTCGGCGACTTCTGTATTTCTTTTTTTCAATTCTGAGTAATTATAATATAACGTTTTTTGTTTGAAAAAAAAAATAAAGACAAATATTTCATTAATATGCTTTGAAACGTTTGATACTAATGTAACGGTAATGCTATCAAAAATTGTTTCAAAGTTTACAATACTTTCGCACGTTATTAAAATTATTGCAATGCATCGTTTTCTCAAATTACGTATACAATGGTAGGAAAGGGTAAACGGTCGCTATTGATGTGGGGACTGCCACTTATACTCAATACTTATTCGGCAAGTGGTCCGATTTACGGTTTCTATATGTCGGTTGTTATGTTCCGTAAAATTGAGCTCGACGAGGACGACAGGTAGATAAAATTAGGAAGGCGTTCCGTAGCAGAGCCCTAAACTTTTTTATACCACATATCATGTAAGTCTTGGGAAAGGGACAAGTCGAAACGCAGAGTCGATCGACTTGTTGGTAATTGTTGAAATGATCGAATGGCTTAAAACGTTCGCAGTCCGTTTCGATACCTTTCCCACCGTCGCCCTTAACACGGCGTCGGTCCCGGCTTCCGCCGAGGCCCGCCAGTGGCCGGAGCGGCCGGAGTGACCTCGGGTCGGCCTCAGGCAGCGCGAGCTGGACCGCGACGAGCTGTTCGAGCGCGCGCGCGCCGAGCTGCTGGACCAGTCGGCCGAGCTGTCGGCCGTGCCGGCGCCCGCCTGGGAGGCGCGGCTGCAGGCGGCGCTGTGGGCCGCGGCCCAAGACAAGGTGTTCGGCGGCATCTACCTGCCCGCCGCGGCGCAGGCGCACGACGACGTGGGTGAGCGCCCGCCCTCCGCGACCCCCTGCCGCCCCTCCCGCCCCGCCTCACGCTCCCGCCCCCGCCCTTGCAGCGCGCTGCCTGGCCGTGCACCGCCTCAAGTACCAGCCGCCCGCCGGCCCCGCCGGCCCCGCCGCCACCGTCTGGCTGGACGCGTTCAACTTCGACACCAGTGAGACGTCCGCACCACTAAATAGCGTGTAGAATCTCGTATTCGATCGTTAGACGAAGTCGAGTCGCCTTGACTTTGAGTAGTCTTAGTTGTTCCGTTTTCGCACATCATCTAAGCTCGTACTGGACTACCGACCTCCGGTGAACAAATTGACGTTAATTTCGACGTGAATGATGCACGATCGCGTGGCACCGCGTCACGCCTTTAGAGATACTAAACAGATATATACACTAAAAGCATTGACTTACAATTAGATGGACATCGGGTCCGCGCTAAAAAGTGTCCGAACTTATAGGGCGTTAAAATCGTATACCGAGCGTCATTCACGCTTTAGTCTTCGTTTGTTCGACTGACAGCGAAGCAAGCAAAATTAGACAGTACTGCGATGACATTACAATTTAAATTCAACGTTTTAGCTTTTTCATATTCCTTTACATGTCACTACGTTTAAACAGGTTGACTTGGGACATTTTTTTCGTGGTTTTTGTATTAGACCCGTCGTCCATTTATTTGTAAGTCAATAACTAAAAGAGAATAAGGTGGATGCGGATTGTCCTCAGTATTGTTCAATTAGTAGGAAAGCAAGGTAATCATAAATCAACAGTCTAATTTATAGACTTTAGTAGCGCCATTTATGGGAAAAGTTTGAAACCTAGCAACTAAATGAATGACAATTTTGATAATTTCGAAATAAAAAAACACGGGACGTGATTAAAATTAAAAGACTGGTAAGTTTTTTCTGATTGGCCGTTCATGTCTTATCTGCACTATTGGACGCAAGGTAACGAGCTCCTAATTCCTATAGTAGATAAAGCAGCTTGAGGTCCAACGTCCGGTATACATCATTAGACTAGAGTCATCTCGGGTAGCCACGTTATGTAATGTACGAGCTAGCGTGCCGGATCGTCTCGTCGCAAACAGACGGCACTGACGACCGGCCCGCGCGTGCCTCGTCCCCAGACAAGTTCAACACCTCCGTGGACATAAAGCTGCGCGAGTGGGCGGAGACGGAGCTGCCGCTGCAGTCCATCCACGCGGGCCGCGAGGCGCTGCGGGAGGAGTTCAGCGAGCTGATGGCGAAGGCCTCGGAGACCGACCCGGAGTACGAGCCCGTGAAGAAGGAGGCGATGGCGGAGGCGCTGCGGAGGCACCGCTGGGAGGAGCGCGCGCAGGACGTGAGTGCAGCCGCGGCCGTCGCGAGGCCGGCCTCGCCCGCCGCTGACGGAGGCCCGTGCAGGTGCTGCGCGTGCTGCAGCTGAACGCGCTGCAGGACCGCTGCGTGGCGTCGCGCGCCGACTGGGACGGCGCCGTGCAGCTCATGGACGCGGCGCTCAAGCAGCGCCTGGCGCAGGTGGACGCCGACCTCCGCGCGCTCACGGGTGAGATGCCCTTCCGTGGCCGTGGCCGGTGGGCGGCCGCCGTGGCGTCGCGGCCGCGAACGGCCCGGCTCGTTTTCAAACATTTTCGCACGTCTGCAGTCGCTTTACCTACGGCAATTGAGCGCTTTCGCGCGAAACACTTTGGTGTATACAAAGATGACGGGAGCATTTTTAACACAGCTCGATACGCGAGGGTAATATTAGAAATACGTAAATAATTACTAGTATAATGTAAAATATGTTAAAACTGAAACTACAGAAACCCGATATTCCTTTTCATCGTTTCCGCGGCGATGATTAAACGACGAAGATAACTATATACGCAATTTCATATCGTTATCCTTGGCTCCAAAATGTGTAACAGTAGTACATCACCTTAGAGACTCGACACTCGCATAAAACAATAATGGCAACGCGGCCAGGACAAGTGCCCGTGTCACAGTGCGGCGCGGTGCCCCCAGGTCCCGGGTTCCGGGAGCGCTGGCTGTACTGGCAGTCCACGTCCGAGGAGCAGCAGCGCCGCGCCGAGGTGCGCAACGAGCTGGAACGCCTGGGCTCCAGCAGGCCCGCGCTGTCCTACGACGAGGTGGTGGCCGTGCGGGACAACCTGCGCCGGAAGGGCTTCGACGTCGACAACGACTACATCCGGGACACCTGGAAGCCGGTTTATTTGAAGCAAGTGTCGCTCGCTCTTTGGTAGTAGTAACGGGGGCAGTCGCTTCACGGGGACCTGCGCTTAGGCGGTGAGAAAGACACCCTTCCAATGAAACGTGGACGCACGCCGTATTTCGGGGATGTTTCTAGAAAATAATATTTGTTATCCATTTTCATCCATCCACTCGCACGGATATATAACCAGAAATAAAAATAACAAAAAATACTAAATAAAAAAATTACTTGATCTTTGTTTTCTGCATAAACTATTTAATGGTCAAATAGGTTGTAAACAAATCATTGATAAAGTGGATCTCGCTGTTCCGAGTCGTCTACCAAGATATAAAATAAAAAAAATATTCCATATCCCGCATTGTAGAACTAATCTCGCTCTAAACTCCCCAGTTTTACGCTTATGCAGAGAATTTAATGCAATTAATAGTGATGTTATTGAAACAGATATTTTTAATGACACATATTATAACCAATTCAAACAAAAAATTACTGAATTTCAGTGATTTTTTTTTGTGTATTGCAAGGATAAAAAGTTTCAATGTTGTATTTTTTCCAAATTCACATTTATTTTTAATTTTTATTGTGTACATGGCAACTCATGTGCTATGTTGAGAGGATTGTACTTTGCTGTTTTTTTGTTTATTTCTGTTCCTTACTTGTTACTCTGATGTCATAATTAAGAATGCCGAGTTTCCCTGTTACTGGGATATATACATTAACATAGATATTAAATTTTATATTGTATTGAATATTGTATATGTTCTATTGGATACCAAATAAATAAAATAAAATAAAACAAGGGCCATCAGCGCCTGGCAACACATCAGGCAAATGGGCCTTACATCTGTTTTAAACATCAACTCTCGTTTGCGCTGACATCACAAATTAGAAAGCTGAAATAGTACAGCGCTAACAACTGACCTGTGTGTACGTCTCCATATATTCCAAAAATATTCTGTATTTATTGGAACAAAGATAATATCTCTAACTATGGGTGGCTGTTCCATTCGGTGGTGTGGGAAAAACAGCAAAACAACTAATCACAAAACAAACGGAGTCACATTTCATCGGTTATTAAATATTAAGTAGCAAAATTTTCGTCTATTATAGCAAAGCTCAAGTTAAACTGGTAGATTTGAATTCGGGCTGGCCAATCGGAGCGCAGTTGTCACTGTAATGATTTGGCAGAATAGTTTTCAAACAAATGAAATGACATTCGTCTCTATTCTGGTTATATACTCGATGTCCACTTATTAGTTAAGGGGAAAATACTTAGTTCATGTGTTCATAGACTCCGGCACTGATATTTCCTTTATCTTCATTAATAAAAAAAGTTTATTTTTTTGTAATCTACGCATTGTATGTTCAATATTGGTGAGTAGCATTCATCTTAGAACATTAAGTCAATCCACAACGAAATTCGAAATCGTTACATCACAAAATAAACGTAAAACTGGAACAATATAGTAGGTCGACCATACAAACGTAATAAGTTACATTGTTTACAGAAATTTCCTGCAGCGAGCACAAACACGAGCACGGGACTGCAAAAAGAGTTTCTATCTCTACAGCCAACAAAACGGAAACGGCGTAAGTATACAGGCTGTTCAAGAAATGTCTACATTTCTATGAAACGACTTTATCCATGATGCCGAATGACTACAATGAGAAACTTATAGAAATCGCTCCTCGTTATTTTATAAAGAGACACGCCAAGTCCAAGTGCCCCGAACCCAATATGTAGTGTTGGATCATGGAAAATTTTCTATTTTGTGTCATCATGTGATCATGTATTTAGTAAATATTTTTCCGAATTTTTTTTTCTATATTTTTCCACATTTGGCAATTGACAGCTGTCAAAAATTGAAAATACTGAACGAGATCTTTATTCGGGACGTCCTCATTTAGCGCCTACAGTAATAACGGATTGTTCCATGCAAAACAAAAAGAATGAAGTATAAGTTCCGTAGAGAACGTAATGAGTCACACCCCTTGTTCGGACTTTGGCAGAAGGAGTGCTGCGAAGTGGTGATGTTCTGGCGCGTGCAGCAGACGCTGCGCACCACGGCCAACGCGCTGCGGCAGCAGATCGGCAACCGCGAGGCGGCCAGGCTCGACAGGGAGCTGCGGGAAGTCCTGGACGAGGTCACTGGTTCACGTACTAGTCCGTAGTTTTTCAAAAGGGCGCTGAAGAGTCCTAGTGTCCTGTAACTAAACTAAATACACTTTTTTTCCTTGTGAATTAATTTTTGTGTTAAGTTAATATAAAAAATAAGTGTTTTCAATCATGCTTTTGGTGGTGGGCCTTGAAATGTTTTTATCTTGCCTTAATGGGCGGTGAGCCATAAACTTTCGGAACCTATGTACTAATCCATACAAAAATACCTGACCATTTCATTTAAATCTACCGTATATCGATAGTTTAAATTGCATTCGTATATATTCCACTATCAAAGCATATAGCCGGAAGCCTGCACCACGGAATCATGTAATAATTATCACTTGTTAATGAGAGTAAAAGAAAACATTGTAATGAAACCTGCGTATCCAAGAAGGTCGACATGACGTGTGATGATTGACAAATTACAATTTTTTTACCCAAGAGCCTTCACATAACAAATCACCTAATGTAACGCAACCCACTGAGTCTTGCTAGTTTCATTATATACCTGTATAAAAAGGTGCCAGAAATACTGAATAAATTTTCTTATTTTCAGATGTCTGCGGACCCAGAATTAAAAAAGAAACTACTATCGGGCAGAAGAGTAGAATTAGCCGAAGAACTCAGTAAGTACAGTGCTTCTACTTTCGCAATGTCTCTCGGCAAACTTCGTGTTTCGGCAGTCGTCGGGTTTTATTCAGTTGCCCTTTGCCTTTGGTACTGACTGGACGCTTTCGTCGACGTCGAGTCGGCTTGGTAGTATATAGAGTTGCTATTACATTTTTGATTTATTATCCAATGGCAGAAAAGCCGCTAAAGTCACAGCCACGACAGATAGTTTACAGCGTGTACTTGTATTTTTTACAAGAAGCTGGTACGTTCAAGAAAAAACAATGGTTATTTTCCAAAAGTCCAAAAAGGTGTGAACAGTAAAGAATATTTTAAAAGAATATGATAAAAAAAGATAAATCAGTTCCCTTTTTTTGCCGTATATTTTTGTTAACTTGCTTATTGACATGCAGTAAATGTTATTAAAAATAGTTCCATATCCGTGTGCCTTCGGAAATCCGAGGATTGCCAAGGGCCATTGAGAAAATAGAAGCACTGTAATTACTAATTAGTAATCATTAGTAGACGCCATGTTCACGATTGAACATCAAAATGTTAAAGGCACTTCCAATAAACTACCGGATGACCGTATGCCTAACATAATAAGTATAAATAACGAATAAATTAACGTAGCGAATAACTTAATAAATCATTGTCGTCGAGAAATGTAAGTCCGATCCCAACTTATATCCGATTAACTTGTAATTTTCTGTCTTTCAGAACGTGTACGACAAGTTCAAGAAAAACTAGAAGAGTTTATTGAAGCATTAAACAAAGAGAAATAGATAGTAAACCACAGTCGTATTGTTACTTATCTACAATCTGATACTGAGAAAAAAATTTACGCTATATATTTGTCGAATTATTTTGTCAGCGTGACGCGAACTTGTAAATGTTTTCGACTGTATCCGATCGGTCTTGTGTGTTTGTGTCTTAGGATGAGAAAGATTGCTACATGTTTGAGATATGACACAATTTTACCTAATGAAATGCTTTGGCCCTTTCAGGGCGTCGTAAAGGTCAAGTACCGGTGGTCCGATGACGTCATCAGCCTGTTATTTTGAGATAAAAAAGATAGCTACTGTTTTATATCGTTTAGATTGCATGTATACAGGATTTTTAAGATTTTTTTTACCACTAACTTTCATTTGAGAGATTATAAGGTGTCATCGATGTACACGTCATTTTGACACTATTGCGTTATGCGAGTGCTGTGACCGCCTCAAGTTTTGCAGCGAGACCCATATTCATTGCTTGGTTTGTGAAGGTCTCCTAAACAATTTTACGAGGCTATGAATAAATGCTGATGACGTCATCGGACTTTGCCCTATTAAAGCGGTCTCATGCGCGTTTACCTTAATGCGTTTATTATAATTTATTATTCTATATGAACTAGTCTCTACATGTTGATGAAACAATTTTTGTTACATATTTTTTCTAGTTTCCATTTTAGTAGATCTCGGTAATTGGTGTTAAAAGTTGTCATGAAGACAGTAGACCCTTTCAGCAATAATTTTGTGGACCCATTAGAACAAATGTAAAATGAAATAAATTGTACAGATACCACAAAATTTCATCGAATCTTTTGTGGATTTACATTCTTGTAGATAGAGATTTAAATTTTTTTCAAACAAAACCACAACGCCGATTGGTATAAAAAAGTGAACCTGTACATTGTAGTGTTTAACTTAACCAAAAGTATTTATGTATAGCTACAAAATGCACTTCACTACGTTGTATTATTTTGTTACTATTTAACTGCTTGATCTAAGTTATCTTTTAATAAAACGTTGCATTAAAGATTTAATGTTTTTTATTTGTAGTAAAAACTAAGAAGTGTATTGCAGTATACAATTTTGACCTTAATAATAATATGAAGCTTTTCAGTAGAAGGCAAAATGCCGAATCTTTCTATTGTCGTGATGGACAATTCTAAATTTTTGTTATTCTATCATTGTAAGATTAAAAGTTTTCAACACCAGACAATTAAGCTTTCAGAAGGTGGTATTCTTCTATACATTAGTACATTGGTTTTCAACATTGGTTAAAAACATTGTGAAATCGGGTCAAACCAAATTTACTTGAAGGACTGCACAGACAAAGCAATCATGGAAATTTAAACAAACGTTTGTTTAATATGGCTATATGCACTTTATTAGAATTTTACAAAGACAAAAAAATACATTAATTTTGGATACACAGTTTAACACACAGGTTTTCAACGCAACGTGTGTAACGATAAAAGTACATTAAAGTAGCTATTTCAAATTAGAGT